>NW_011645773.1:144633-146958 GCF_000223845.1 Gregarina niphandrodes | reverse complement strand
GGGGTCAACAACAGGGTGACAACAACAGGGTGACAACAACAGGGTGACAACAACAGGGTGAACTACGTTCGTGTTTTGGCTCGTGTAATTTGACCGCCATCGGATCTGCTCAACAGCGCAGACAAGAGACGAGCTGCTCAGCAGCAGCGCGTGGCTTGAATCTGATTTGCGCCCGTTATATCATATCTGCCTTAATTTCCCCACGAATGCGCACACACGTGTGCACACACGTATGTTGCCAATGAAAGCCGCACCCTTAACGGTTCCACAAGAAATGACCGCCAGATGTTCAGCCTAAATATCATCAAATTCCCCGGTCTTCCCCTTCCCCAGACGGCAACAGGATCCTTCGGCGGCGTTTATTGGTATGTTCCACTACCAGAGATCTGTCTTGGCCCAGTGCCGTTGCTATGCAGTAGTAATTTTTGCTTTCATGGGAGAGGTTTATATAGCTTTCGGCAGCAACCTGCGCGAGGAGCACCGTCTGGAGGATTTGGAGTCGGGCGTCAGATTGGTTGGTAAGTTAGAGGAGTTGTCGTACGCTGCGTCGAGTCACCTGTATGAAACACGTGCAGCATACGGGAGTCATGGAGACTACCTGAATGCGGTGGTGCGATATTCCGTGGACCGGTCGGTGTGTACAGAGATTGGTTTGAGTACGTTGTTGCGGTCGCTGCAGAGCATTGAGCGGCAGGTGGGACGGACGACAGCGCAGGGGCGTAACCGGGACCGCGTGCTGGACGTGGATCTTGTGAGCGTGGTGGTGTCTCGCTCAGCCTCCTCCGTGGCCCTAGACCGCTTAGCCTCGGTTGCGGCTGGCGGGAAGATGGCGACGACCCGGCGGTTTTGCCTGCATTCCAATGGCGTGCCTGTGCATCTGGACCTGCCGCAGCTCCAGCTCCCGCACCCCCGCGCACACGAACGCCGCTTCGTCCTCCAGCCGCTACGGGACCTGACGGCTCAACGCATTATACGCACGCCCGACGGTCTCTGGGCCTCACCTTCCGAACTTCTACTAGCCATGGCCGACCGAGATCTGTCGGATGCACGCTACAGCCCCATCAAGCGTCTCTGGGCCACCACCAAGTTCGCCTACGCGCCGCAATCACCGTGCACTATGGGCATTCTCAACATCACCCCGGACTCCTTCTCGGAAGCCGATCCACTCGTCGCCTCCGACACACCAGCCTCCCAACCACGCGTCGACCTGGTCAAGACCGAGGCGAGACTCCGTCGTCTGCACGCACAACATTTCGACGTCATCGACGTCGGCTTCGAAAGCACACGACCCAACCAACCCCTTATCTCTTCCGAAACTGAACTGCTACGACTCGAAGCCGCCGCCCGCCTACTGTTCCACACCGCCACTGAACTGCAGAAGCCACTCTCCATCGACACTCGAAGGCCCGCTGTGTTCAAACGCGCTCTGGAACTCGCCCAATTATGCGCCGCCGCCGCCGCCGCCGGAGATAGCGCCCAAAGTGAAAACAGCGCCCGGAGAGAATACAGCGCCGAAGACACTACGACAGATACCGTGAAGATTACCGAGGACACCCGCGCGTCCCGACACTTTTGCGGCACCTGGAACAACGTCACCGGAACCCAGATTTCCGACGAAGACATCAAGTGGTGCGTTGCCCAACACGTAACGTATATTTGCGCTCATTGGGAAGCATTCGATGGCGTAACAAACGCGCGAGGAGAGCTCTGCGATTGCCCTTGGTCTACTGCAATGAATGAGTCTACTGAAATGAACGAGCCTGAGAATGATAATACTCCGCAACCATTGGCGGTCTCTGTCATGTCTCCTCATGGTACCCCTGTCACCGTGACGCCCCCCAGTGCGATTTTGGCTGACGAGCTCGCAGGCCGGACTACCGCGTCGCCAACCTCGGTCAAAGGACGTTGTAGCATACCCACTCCGTGCAAACACGTCACGGACCAAATTGAACGCATTAGAGAGACTTTGAACCAGTTCGTCTCCAGGTGGTTCAGACAAGGCGGCTTACGGTGGCGCTTAGTCATTGACCCAGGCCTCGGATTCGGCATAGACAAGCGCGTCAGCCAAGCTCTCCTGCATACTAGTCAAGACCTGTTCAGCGACCATATCCTGTTATTAGGCTTCAGCAAAAAAAGGTACTCTCTGCCCTCTCACTCCCCTTTCTCTGCCCTCTCACTCCCCTTTCTCTGCCCTTTCACTCCCCTTTCTCTGCCCTGTCACTCCCCTTTCTCTGCCCTCTCACTCCCCTTTCTCTGCCCTGTCACTCCCCTTTCTCTGCCCTGTCACTCCCCTTTCTCTGCCCTGTCACTCCCCTTTCTCTGCCC
>NW_011645773.1:143146-144409 GCF_000223845.1 Gregarina niphandrodes | reverse complement strand
GCCCTCTCACTCCCCTTTCTCTGCCCTCTCACTCCCCTTTCTCTGCCCTCTCACTCCCCTTTCTCTGCCCTCTCACTCCCCTTTCTCTGCCCTGTCACTCCCCTCCCTCTGTGTTAACACATTCATGTTGGTGGCGACCCTTTCTGTGTTCAGTTTCATAATGGATTATGTATCCAATTACCTGGGTTATGCGAACGGTATTGAGAATGCAACGGAAGCTTCTGAGATTGCGGCCAAAGCATTTGCCGACCATGCGATTTTGCGGTTGCACGGTATTTAGAATTAGTCGTGATTTTGACCGCATTTATTTTTCAACAGTTTTTAAAGTTGTAGTCCAAGAGAACACTGGTTGTAGAACAACGAGGTGGTTGTTGACAAGTGTTCTCGAATGGACTCGTATTATGAGAAGCAGAAGGAGTTGCGTGTGTACTATGGTAAGAGTCATACGTGTTTTGTTTCTTCTACTTCGCGTGTGTGTAACACACCTAACGGTTGTAGAGAAGTATTATCCGTTTGAATTATTGACTGAGTACCTTGGTAAAGAGACGTTCCCTTTGCGGGAGTTCAGTATGAGTTTGATGAAGGAGAACGGACAAGAGATTTATGTTCGATATTTGACTGCGGCGAGTGGACCAGAGTTACGTGGCACGTTATTGGCGTCGTCTAGGGTACCGCACAAGTTTGATATAGGTGCGGTGTATAATCAGACGGTGGAATCTAAGGGCGATTTGTTAGGTGAAAGTTTGTTGCCATTACAGCGTGAATTGGTGGTGGATATTGACATGAATGACTATGATGAGATTCGAACCTGTTGTCAAGGGAAAAAAGTATGTCCTTCATGTTGGCTTTTTATCGCCGTAGCTGCCAAGGTGCTCCACAATGCTCTCACCAAACATTTCGGCTACCACTCTCTACTCTACGTCTTCTCTGGACGTAGAGGCCTACATATCTGGGCCTCAGACGACACGGCCAAATCATTACAAAACAGTACTCGAAGCGCCCTCATTGCCTACCTAACAATATTCAACAATTCCAACCTCCCAGGCAGACTCGACCAATCTCAATACCAAATGGAAACATTAACCATCATCAAACAATACTGGACACGAGTCCTCCGCTCCCAGGACTTCTTCTACAAATCCGAACGAGCAAGGCAAGTACTATTAGCTACTCTACCACCCAATGAAAAAACTAATGTTGAACAAGCCATAACCTTATGCAAAAACAGCGCTGAACTATGGAACCACGTACATCAACCCCCCC
>NW_011645773.1:140247-142631 GCF_000223845.1 Gregarina niphandrodes | reverse complement strand
CCTCTAACCCTACCCCCCCCCTCCCTTGACATTGCTTGTTTGTTTCAGTTATGGCAATTACCGTCACGACATCATAATCTGGAGAGGGTTATGCTATTTCTATTGCAACCAAGGTTAGATGTGAATGTTTCCAAAGACAAGAAACATCTTCTTAAAGCCCCCTTATGTATTCATCAAGCAACAGGCAAAGTCTGTTGTCCTATAGACATCAATATCATTGATCAATTTAATCCTGATACTGTTGTTACAATCAAGCAAATTATTTCAGATGAACCTAGTGCCATCCGAGATTTCAAGCAATATCAACAACGACTGGCAGCCATAAAGACTGACAGCCATGATGAGCAAACCAACCGAACGATCAAACCAACCGAACGATCAATAGTAGATAGAAGTATATGTGAAAAGAAATATATGTGATGCACTCGTGATGTAATAACCATAAGGCAGACGATCATTAGCAATGTGCGGCAGACGATCCAGACAATGGATCCTCCTCATTCATGGTTACCCGGATGCTCCACATATCCCTTCCACGTCTGCCTCCTCATCTGTTTCCTGGTCATATGAATCCGATTGCACTTGACTATTAATGCTAGATTGCACTTGACTATTGGCGGTATCAATGCTGGTAATATCGCTATCCAAATCACCTCGCCGTTGGGTCATGAGTTGATCATACATAACTCGAGAGGTGGTTCTTAGAGCAAGGTGTTGAATCATATCATTTGTAACTATGTCATCAAATGAAGGAAGATCTTCCGAATTAATTTCGTACCGGAATCGCTTCCAGAAAAACGACCTGATGGATTCGACATCTCTTTCGAACAGTTCCCTGGCGTGAGGATGGGCGACTGTGACAACTTGAGGGAAATCGATCATGGTAAGATCGACCTTAGCCTTGACCTTAGTCAGATCGAGAGTGTCTTGTATTCCTATACTTTCTGTTTCTGCTTCGTTGTGGTCCATACGTGTTCCCTGTCTTGATCCACGGTCTCTCGTGACAGAGACTAAGAGATTGAATTCGTTATAATCCCCGTGTACGAGTCCTAGAGATAGCATATCCACCAAACATTGGAATAGTCGTTGTAGAAGATCTTCCATGACTGTCTTATGAAGTTTCTTAACCTTATTAAGTATCAGGCCATCTGCGAATGTCATTATAATCATATGTCGGTTGTGGTCAATCGGCTTTGGTGTTGGTAATCCGTGTCCTCGAAGTTGTTTCATATACGTGAATTCTGTTTCCGCCGAAAGACATGACATATGTAGCCAGTTAACTTTATCCTCTCCAGGTTTCAGATAACCACGCTTACTCTTAGCTGACCGGAATGATGTCCGGCCTAAACGATGAATCTTGAGGCAGAAGGTCTTGTTTTTCAAACTGACGATGTGCACATCGGCCTCCTTTCCAACTCCAATTCGTGGACCCACAGACTCTATTATACCAGAGTGAATGAAAGCACGTAAGGCGATGTAATCAAACCCATTCCACGTCAATCTGTACCCCTCATATGCCGGCTTCCTCTCATACACTACCAGGTCATACTTCATCAAATGACCTAATACCTTGTGCAACCCTTCCGGCCTCAACCGAGCATAACGGGCCACCAATGACTTCGGCACATACTCATACTGCTCCTGACCTTTTTCCAAGGCAAACAGACACTTCCAGCTGTCACTGTCTACAAAAGGCAAAGTAGCCGCTATAAGCTGCATTTATTACTCCAATATTTCCCCCCCACTTCATTCATCCATTCGATGACACATCACGTTGACAAATCACACCGGCTGAGGGTAATTGTAGCAACGGCAACAGCATGCATCTTGACAAACAGACCGTACAATTCGTGTGAGCAGAGGGGCCGGAGTCCTCCAGCCAGCCTCCACCTCGGTTCAAAATAAATGCCGTCTGGTTTTGACATCCGGTACAAGGAATACTATGAGCTGGGCACAGTTATAGCATACGTTTCTGTCCACAACTCGCACCGGCATATACCATTTGACGAGCTCATCAACCGGCTGGGTGAGCAACTCTGCAAAAGTGAATGGGAGAATATAACGTATGCTGGCATCATTCCCGGAGTTGCGATTGTCCTAGATCTGCCCCACTACAATTTTGATTATTACTGTCCCTCTACCATCCTGAGATCTTGTGACCGTCTTCTGGCTGAGCTCTATCGCGGCGGCAAAGCTCAGTCAGGAGAATGTGAGAAAACTGCTGCAGGATACCCACCGCCAAGCGAGAGCGGTTTGCGATTCGCCTTGTTCGTCGCCAGCCTACAACGCGTGGTCTACGATGTTTGGGCTGACGCGTTTCCGCTACCACATATTACATACATTAAGTAAGGATGCATATCTGCACAAACGTGTGCACAAACGTG
>NW_011645773.1:136032-139984 GCF_000223845.1 Gregarina niphandrodes | reverse complement strand
CGCCAAGCGAGAGCGGTTTGCGATTCGCCTTGTTCGTCGCCAGCCTACAACGCGTGGTCTACGATGTTTGGGCTGACGCGTTTCCGCTACCACATATTACATACATTAAGTAAGGATGCATATCTGCACAAACGTGTGCACAAACGTGTGCACACACGTGTGTGCACACACGTGTGCAGATACGGACAAATGTTTTATTCAGACACGAAACGGATAGTTCAAGAAGGATATTGAAGTTATTGGCTGGCCAAGAATGGTGGCCAAAGGCGTCCTTATTACCCGCCTTGGGGTCCCCTCCCACCGTTCTGCCCGATGGCATCCAGGACAGCAGTACTCGTCGCCCAGTAGTGTTGTCCGGAAGCGACTCATGTTGGGGGGTCCGGAATGGAAGCCGGGTGTACGTCTACCGGAATTCGGAGTGGACCGAGACTCAGCAGCTGTTATCTTCGCTGCCCGACTGTCTCAAAGAAGACCGAAGCAGCATCTCGCCCACAACGGCGGCCTCGCCTTCAATCAATCTCGGCACCGACGAAAAAAGGCCGCAGCCGTCCCCAGAGTCGTTCAACCTCGGACATGACGAAACCGAGGAACCAGCCCAGGAAGAAAGTCGCTTCTCCGGCATTTTGACTGCCATCCCCTCACTGTCCCGGTGCTCTTCGACAGACGAATTAGCGGACAATAAACTAGAGATCAACGAAGTACTCTTGGACAACCTATCGGTACTTGATAACCAACTGGTATTGGACAAGCAATCGGTATTGGACAAGCAATCGGTATTGGACAAGCAATCGGTATTGGACAAGCAACCGGTATTGGACAAGCAATCGGCAGTAACTAAGCCGTTACAGCCTATAACGTCGACCAAAGCACGTGTCGACTCAGAGTCCTGCCAACTGCTGACAACGGGTTCAATGAACACAGGAGGTTCTGTTGTCGGGGCCTCTGTTGTAGGGGGCTCTGTAGGGGGGCAATCGCACATCAGTTCCGCGATGGTTCATCCGAGCGTACAATCGCCATGTGTCAGACAGCACTCGGTCCTGGTGACTCACAGCTCGTCAATGACCAGCACAGCTTATCACACCGTAGTGGGAGAGTGGGTCGAAGACTCCCCTCGTTCAACGGAGGGGTCGCTGCTCAGTGCGCCGCTGGTTCGAGTTACCCGAGGAAGAATGTGTTCCGGAGGAGGTGTATCGACAGGAGGTGTATCGACAGGAGGTGTATCGACAGGAGGTGTATCGACAGGAGGTGTATCGACAGGAGGTGTATCGACAGGAGGCATTTCAGCCGAAGAGAATACGACGAGAGCCGGGTGGTCTACACCCACGGGAGTTCGGAAACTGTCTTTCACCAGCGCCTCTTCGCTTTCCGAAAGTTTGGAAGAACCATCGGCACAACGCGTCCGAAAACGGAGCAAGGTCGCCGCGTCCACACCACGCGCGATCGACGAAGAACTCGCCAACCTGTCCGTTTGTGACCCCGAACCAGCACGTGTGTGCTGCGGAATTTTTGGTCGAAGAAGGAACCCCTGACCAATACAAAAATAAAAACCGAATGAGGACGGGTTAGGTCAAGGACAGGTAGGCAAGTCGGTCGGGACTGGAACCGGACGGGGGTTTTTTTGGGTGGGTGCAGCATTAAAAAGTTTTCCTAGGTCGTCTTACACCGTAGCTGAGGTTTATGTCGCTGAGTAGCGAGTCCGTCACTCAGTAACTGATTCTCGACTTGTGGCTGGTGCCGTTTATCTCGTTCGTTCGTTTGCTCGTTCGTTTGTTCGCTCGTTTGCTCGCTCGTTTGTTCGCTCGTTTGCTCGCTCGTTTGGTTCGTTCGTTTGGTTCGTGCATTCACTCGGTGGGATTCCTTAGGGTTCGACTTGTCAGTTCGCTAGGCTATCTGGGTTCGGTTACTCGGCTTCGCGTAGGTAGTCTTTGACCTCAGAGGGTCTCAGTTTTTTGAATTTCATAGATTCGTTATCGATGACGCCGACCTCAATGTTAGTTTCAGTTACGATGCCTTCACAGAGTTCCTTGAGGGTGAGTAGGGCAGTGTGAATAGCATCTTCGACGCTCATATCGACTCGGTATCTTTTTTCGAGGAATGTTTTCGCGTTCTGTGAGTCCTTTCCAACGGCGGTAGCCTTCCAGCCGAACGCAGTGCCTGAAGGGTCGACCTGGTAGAGGCGACAGGCTCCGTGTGCTAGGTCTTGTTCGTTGTCGTCCTGGTCATTGTCGAGGTGGGGAGGTTGAGGTGTTCCGGCGGGTGCCGCGAGGTCGGCAGTTTGATGTTGATTACAACCTGCAACGAAAAGAGAGCAGCCGAAAGGACGTACGCCACCAGATTGGGTGAATTCTTGCATGACGTCTGCTAGTGCACTAACCAGCCTAGCCACAGGTATAGGTTCGCCAAACTCACGTTTGTAAAATGCCGCTTCTTTACGAGCTCGAGCAAGTAACACCCGAAAATCCGCAGGCATTCCGGCGTACACACATCCAATATGCTCATCTATCAACTCCACCTTACTCAAACTTGCCTCATCAATAATACTACTACCCACCTTCTTCTCAGCCGCTATCACAACACCTTGCCGAGTCTGAATTCCCAATGCCGGTCGACCCTGCTTATTTACCGCATTCAAAGCATACTCAATCTGAACCAACTTCCCCGTAGGCGAAAAGGTCGTTAAACTGAACCCGTAATCAGAACTCATTTTCAAAATAAAAATCAATGACACAATGACCACCTATTTCGACGACCGGTAAACCAACCACTGGTGATGGTGGAACATATGCTCTCGGTCTTACACAGCATATGCTCTCGGTCTTACACAGCATATGGTTGTACTTGGCGTTGGTTGTCAGTGGGGGTTGTACTTGGCGTTGGTTGTCAGTGGGGGTTGTACTTGGCGTTGGTTGTCAGTGGGGGTTGGTTGTCAGTGGGGGTTGTACTTGTCAGTGGGGTAGTAATGATATTTTAGGAAGATCGCCGCTGGCGGGGATGGGTACGAGAATACATTGTCCACGTCGGCTGCTGAAGAAAGTGCGCAGTTGGTGACCACGCTTACGAGTGACTTCGAGGAGTTAACATGCGACCTTCGGCGCTTGCTTACAGTTTGGTCATCGCGATGCAATGCAACATTGGTTATGAAGCAACAAGAGTTAGCCTCCACGGAACGAGGACTAGCTGATGAGAGGGCGCGCCTATATCTGGAATTTGATGACTACAAAGCCCGTGAGATGCGGAAGTTGCACGAAGCCCAACAAAGGCTGGACAACACCCTCGCTGACGTCACCAAACAGATAGAAAGCGAGAAGGAGGCTGCGAGGCAACGAATTGAAGGTGAGAGAGAAAAATTTGAATTGGAACGCCAAAGATTTATGAGGTCGATCAGACAGGTACGACAGCCTATTATACGGTCCCGTACTCTCCGACAGGTGTTCACCGACAGGTGTTCACCGACAGGTGTTCACCGACAGGTGTTCACCGACAGGTGTTCACCGACAGGTGTTCACCGACAGGTGTTCACCGACAGGTGTTCACCGACAGGACATTTGTGTTTTTAGGTAGAGGGCGATCTGGCAGAGGCGATGAAGAGAATTGAGGAGGAGAATCGTCGGGTAAGGAATATTAAGTTGAGCCAAAGTCGCATGGTGGAATTTAACGTAGGAGGACAGTTGTTTCAAACGAGCCGGAGCACGGTCGAGAGTCAAAGAGGATCACTCCTATGTGATCTTATTAGTGGAAGACATGAAGGCATCAGCATGCCTATCTTTATTGACCGTGATCCTGCGTTATTCAGCTTAATATTAAATTTCCTTCGAAACCCGTATTGGTTACCGATTGCTAGAGATATTACGGAATCGGAAAGACTGGCACTGGAGGCACAGTATTTTAGATTGGAATTTTTGCCCTTCCCGCTGGCAGTTGTATTAGGAGGTCACGATGGCGTCACCTTCTT
>NW_011645773.1:134565-136012 GCF_000223845.1 Gregarina niphandrodes | reverse complement strand
CCGACAGGTGTTCACCGACAGGTGTTCACCGACAGGTGTTCACCGACAGGTGTTCACCGACAGGTGTTCACCGACAGGACATTTGTGTTTTTAGGTAGAGGGCGATCTGGCAGAGGCGATGAAGAGAATTGAGGAGGAGAATCGTCGGGTAAGGAATATTAAGTTGAGCCAAAGTCGCATGGTGGAATTTAACGTAGGAGGACAGTTGTTTCAAACGAGCCGGAGCACGGTCGAGAGTCAAAGAGGATCACTCCTATGTGATCTTATTAGTGGAAGACATGAAGGCATCAGCATGCCTATCTTTATTGACCGTGATCCTGCGTTATTCAGCTTAATATTAAATTTCCTTCGAAACCCATATTGGTTACCGATTGCTAGAGATATTACGGAATCGGAAAGACTGGCACTGGAGGCACAGTATTTTAGATTGGAATTTTTGCCCTTCCCGCTGGCAGTTGTATTAGGAGGTCACGATGGCGTCACCTTCTTGAATGATGCCGAGCTTATACAGCTAAACCATTTTAGGAAGCTCCGCGAGCCCCCATCTTCCCCAGAGGATCCGAAGTCAAGCGCCTTGATGCAGGTAGCAAGGACTACGGGAGGGAAGAATACAGCTATAATAAAGAAGAACATATTAAAGATGAATCCAGCTATAGTGGCTGCAACAAAGTACGCTGCAACAAAGTAGGCTGCAACAAAGTAGGCTGCAACAAAGTAGGCTGCAACAAAGTAAGCTGCAACAAAGTAAGCTGCAAGGAAAGGAACGATGATTCAGCTAACGAAGAGATTCCCTGGGAGAGAACGCTGACCTGTTCTTATGGCTCTGTGGTCAAACCGCAGTCAGCGACGTGCAGTGATCCCTCTGTGGACGGTCGCTCTGCGGCTGGTCTGTCTGTGAGCGGTGGTCCGTCTGTGAACGGTGGTCCATCTGTGGACGGTGGTCCATCTGTGGATGGTCGTCCATCTGTAGACGGCAAAGCCGCCGAGTGCGACAACAGACCGACTCTGGATACTGGTCGGAAGACGGCAGGTGAATCGCTATCGGATAGTGAATTGGAAAACGTGCTAGGTGGGCGAGCTCCTCGGGACAGAGGAGATCGGGAGAACACTAAATTCGGTGCAAGGAGCAGCGACGGGATTGTTGTACGGGGCGAGTGTGCGGAACGGCATGTAGGACGCCCGAGCGCGTACAGTTGCGGGTCAGAGTTGGTAACGGCTCGGCAGCCCAGATGCCTGGGTCGTGATGGCATCTGTGACGATCTGTGGGATGAGGGCGAGGTGAAGAGTGACGGAGGAAATTTATATACCCGTTTCTCTCCGCCTCGGTGTTGTTCACCGAGCGTGGTTGCGGCGGTGAACAATACATACCCACGTGGAGTCCCATGTGAGTGCGCGAGTGAGTGCCCGGGTGATGGTATAGAAGGACTGAGGACTTGGGGGGTGAGTA
>NW_011645773.1:131424-134372 GCF_000223845.1 Gregarina niphandrodes | reverse complement strand
CGAGGTGAAGAGTGACGGAGGAAATTTATATACCCGGTTTCTCTCCGCCTCGGTGTTGTTCACCGAGCGTGGTTGCGGCGGTGAACAATACATACCCACGTGGAGTCCCATGTGAGTGCGCGGGTGAGTGCCCGGGTGATGGCGCAGAAGGACTGAGGATGAGTCGCCAGTTCCGCCGATGTGGTGAGTTTCAGAGAGAGTTCGGAAGGGAGTGGCGTTTGTCATTGCGTGTGTCACCAATGGGTACGCCGCGTGCGAACTTTGTGTGCTGTGCGACGGGTGCAAGTATATATGCTATTGGCGGTCAGAACGAGGACTATCGTGCGTTGTGCGAGGTGGAGATTTATGATGTGTTTCGGGGTGCGTGGCGAACAGGGTGCCCTTTGTTGCAGCCGCGACGATCTCTGAGTGGTTGTGTGGCGGGTGGTTGTCTCTTTGCGCTCGGTGGTTATAGCGGACTGGAACCACTCGACTCCGCTGAGTTTCATGACCCGCGATGCCCCGGCTGGTTTGCCCTCGCGTCCATGCAAGTTGCGCGCATTGGAGCTGCTGCCGTCGCCGGAGCCGGTTCTGAACTCTACGTACTCGGGGGCTCCGCCGAACTCTTTGGGGAATGTTACGACATTCGAGCCAACGCTTGGAGACCCCTACCAGCCCCCAGTCCAGAACTGGTCGCAGGAGGAGGGGGAGGGAGACTCGTAGACAATCAGCCGGGACTAGGTCTGACGGGTGCGGCTACAGCCCGTATCCGAGACCAACTGGTGTTGTGCGGAGGTTATGCCACAAATCAACTACCGACCACGCGCACACTTCTTCTTGACCTCAAGGACCTGTCTTGGCGACGTGCTGCTCCGGCACCCAGGCCTCTGGCAGACGCCACTCTCGTGCCCAACGGACCCAGCAGTCTCCTGTCCATCGGCGGACACAATGGCGAAGGCGCCTGCGACATGTACGACCTTGTCCAAGATAAGTGGACAGCCAACACCACCACCCTCAACAAAGGCGAACGCTGGGGACATGCTACCTGCGTTCTGAACTTCTGACTCCGCGCTAACTTGTTCGGACATAAACTAGTCGGCCAAACTAGTGCCCGACTAGTGGGCCTGATCAGTTATCCATTCCGCTAACCAACGAACCCGCCCGCCCGCCCGCATTCGTGCCGAAATTAGAACAAGACAAATCAACTTAGCCTAGCAGCAACTTAGCCTAGGAGCAACTTAGCCTAGGAGCAACTTAGCCTATATTTCAGATGTGTAAATCTGACCGGCTCGTTGGCAGGGTCTAATTCTTTGCCGAGTGTTTCTCACCCCGTCTATTCGTTGGCATCTAAAAAAAATCGGAACGCAAGACCGAAAAATGGAGTGCTGCGAACTGTCTGCGTACGTCGGTGCCAGGAGTGTTGGCTAACAACACCAGGCAGCTTGTTTGGCGGCGGAGGTGATATTCGTCAATGGAGAGGAGGCGAGCTTGGGATCGAACAGCTCTGTCTGAGACACATGTGCGGCGGGGTAGGATGGGTCGTAGGGTGTGCCACCTTCGAATTGTACTGTGACCCATACGGAACCACGAACCATGGTCCCTTTTTTACCCCAGACGGTGACTGGACCTGTCCATGATCGCGAAGAACTATTAATCACTGACATCAGATCCATCGGACTCTCCCCAATAAATTCATGACGGATCATATCAGCATCCCAGGCCTGTACCACCAACAACGGCTCACCCTTCTAAAAGTACCGTGAATTTGATCTGGACATAAAGTGCTGCCCTTATATGTTTCAATTAACAGTGTTTGGTTAAGAGTGTGTTTTCGTCGCGTCGTATGTTTCGCGCGCGCGTGTGTGCTTTTCGCGCGCGTGTGTGCTGTTCGCGCGCGTGTGTGCTGTTCGCGCGCGTGTGCTGTTCGCGCGCTTGTGTTGCTCACGTAGGTGAAGGACAGAACGGTGTCGAACGTGGGGCTGGCGGTCGAGAAGACGGCGTGTTCTGTGCTTTGTTTGGCAAGCTTATTCGGCGTGAGGTAGCAGGAGACGTAGGGATTGAATTTGACCATGGCGGCCAACGTTGGTTTGTACAAGTTCTCCGCCTTGTGCACCGTGACGTGCAGGATGGTTGGGAGCTTCGTACCGTCCGCAGCCAGGACCGTGTCGTTCTTCGATGTTACTTGGTTGCCTGTCAAGAACGCCTTTAGACCGGGAAAAGATGGGGCCATCTTTCTTCAAAAAATTCGTCGATCGTAGGGATCTTAAATGCCTCAGCGCGAAGGAACACCCTCCGGAAAACTGACTTGCCGTGTACGTACTACCGCCAATGCATCCTACCCATGCAAGCGAAGTCGAGGAGTGAAGTCAAGGTGCGAGATCGAGGAGCAATGTCGAAGAATAGAGTTATGGTCAAACGGTGACGAGGAAGTCAAAAGGGCTAACCACCCACAACTCAACTAAGATTTCGCTCCGGTAGAGTTCGCTCCAATGACATGTCCTATACGTCTCAATGCGAAGCTGAAGGAATGCATTAGAAGTATATATTTCAAATGACGGCTGCTAGCGGGATGTTTGTCAAGTAAAAAGTTTAGTGGCCTTTGGTGTCCCCCGTATCGACGAAGCATCTGGATGGGACGTGCTAAGTCATTGTTACTTCTCGACTCAATCACACCAAAGGGCGGCCGTCATTGCGGGCCGCCAGGTCAAGACCGAATTCGGCGCACCGCAAGGTTTAGTGCCGCATGCATATCCATTCAAGACTTCCACCATCACGGATCGCGGTCGGCACAAATCGAACAGGGATCAAACAGAGATTCGCCTGCAGTGCTACAATTAAGCGATCGGCCTGTTCTCATACTTTTCCACCGCCTTGGCTCCTTCGGTGGCTGCGTGCTTGGAGAGTTCTCCGGGCAACAAAAGTCTGACGCTCGTCTGCATTTCTCGAGAGCTCAAAGTCCGTTTCTTATT
>NW_011645773.1:130305-131368 GCF_000223845.1 Gregarina niphandrodes | reverse complement strand
CACCGCAAGGTTTAGTGCCGCATGCATATCCATTCAAGACTTCCACCATCACGGATCGCGGTCGGCACAAATCGAACAGGGATCAAACAGAGATTCGCCTGCAGTGCTACAATTAAGCGATCGGCCTGTTCTCATACTTTTCCACCGCCTTGGCTCCTTCGGTGGCTGCGTGCTTGGAGAGTTCTCCGGGCAACAAAAGTCTGACGCTCGTCTGCATTTCTCGAGAGCTCAAAGTCCGTTTCTTATTATACTGGATTAGCTTGACCGCTTCCGTTGCCAGGCGTTCGAAAATATCGTTGATGAAGGAATTCATGATAGCCATGGATTTCCGCGACATACCGAGCTTTGGCTGCACTTGTCGCAGCACCTTGTAGATGTAGATGCTAAAAGTTTCACCACGACGGCGGCGCTTTTTGTTCTTGTCCAGGTGGTGAGAAGGCAGCTTATTGGCTGCCGTCTTCTTAGCCAGCTGCTGTTTACCGCCTTTACCGCTCATTTCTCTGTTAGCACACGCGTGTGCAAGCTCTAGAAATTTTTTATTCCCCGCCCATCGCGGCTTTACAGGCGATAATGCGGGATTAAGGCTGCTAAGTCTAAGATTCTGGCTCTGGATGTTCGAACAGGCGTCGAAAACGGTGTGTGCAGGCCTCGGCCTGTCATGGTCTACCGTTATGACAGAGTACAATTGCCAAAGCAGCGATGGAGCAGATTAGCGATGGGGTAGGTTGGCAGTATCCAAAGAAAAACGTGGCAAGAGGAGTCGGGGAGCCAGAGCGGGTTGGAATCGGGGAGCTGGAGCAGAGCGGGTTGGTGTAGGTGTGGCGGGTTAGTATTTTATAGAGACAAAACACCGCGGATTCAAATTTTTTTTTGTGTAGTCCGAGGCTGTTAGAAGAATGAAGAGAGGACGTGGCGGTATGGCAGGGCAGAAGGCCCGTATTACTCGCGGTTTGAACGTGGGTGCGTTGATAAATTGTTGTGACAATTCTGGTGCTAAGAACCTGTATGTGATTGCGGTCCATGGCACTGGTGCTCGTCTGAATCGTCTTCCTTCGGCTTCCAT
>NW_011645773.1:129205-130285 GCF_000223845.1 Gregarina niphandrodes | reverse complement strand
GGGGTAGGTTGGCAGTATCCAAAGAAAAACGTGGCAAGAGGAGTCGGGGAGCCAGAGCGGGTTGGAATCGGGGAGCTGGAGCAGAGCGGGTTGGTGTAGGTGTGGCGGGTTAGTATTTTATAGAGACAAAACACCGCGGATTCAAATTTTTTTTTGTGTAGTCCGAGGCTGTTAGAAGAATGAAGAGAGGACGTGGCGGTATGGCAGGGCAGAAGGCCCGTATTACTCGCGGTTTGAACGTGGGTGCGTTGATAAATTGTTGTGACAATTCTGGTGCTAAGAACCTGTATGTGATTGCGGTCCATGGCACTGGTGCTCGTCTGAATCGTCTTCCTTCGGCTTCCATCGGCGATATGGTGTTGGCTACCGTGAAGAAGGGCAAGCCCGAACTCCGCAAGAAGGTGCACCCCGCTGTGATCTGCAGACAGCGCAGACCCTGGAGACGTCCCGACGGCATGTTTATTTACTTCGAGGACAACGCGGGTGTCATCGTCAACAACAAGGGTGAGATGAAGGGATCCGCCATCACTGGTCCCGTCGCTAAGGAATGCGCCGATATCTACCCCAAAATTTCTGCCGCTGCGCCTGCCATTATCTAAAAACCTTTTTAACTCCGCAACCTCCATCACTCTCAGCCGAAGAAAACCTTTTCTCGTAGCAACTATCTTGCTCTTGGCAACTATCTTGCCGTTTAATGGAGTCACTACGAGAATACACCCTGGAGTGGACCCTGATATCTGTCTTATTGACATGAGCGCCATCGGAGCACAAGAGCAAGCTTCGTGTGCTGAAACGCGCACAGAGACCTGTTAAATTGCCCCCCTAGTGAAGAAAGGCCCCAGACTAGTTTTGTCTCGCTCGGTTTTTTTAAGCTTAACTCCCCCGTTGCAATATGGCTGTCCACGTCGGAGCTCTTGAACAGCAGGTAGGCTAAACACAGTTGGCGAAGGCACATCTTCCGCGCGTGTTTGACACACATGTTCACATGTTGCTCGCTGATGCGGTGGGTGTTGTGGACGGTGTTCTCCACCACACCGCGTGCGCAAGACTGCCACCACACGCGTGTGTTACTACACGTGT
>NW_011645773.1:117297-129185 GCF_000223845.1 Gregarina niphandrodes | reverse complement strand
TTTCTCGTAGCAACTATCTTGCTCTTGGCAACTATCTTGCCGTTTAATGGAGTCACTACGAGAATACACCCTGGAGTGGACCCTGATATCTGTCTTATTGACATGAGCGCCATCGGAGCACAAGAGCAAGCTTCGTGTGCTGAAACGCGCACAGAGACCTGTTAAATTGCCCCCCTAGTGAAGAAAGGCCCCAGACTAGTTTTGTCTCGCTCGGTTTTTTTTAAGCTTAACTCCCCCGTTGCAATATGGCTGTCCACGTCGGAGCTCTTGAACAGCAGGTAGGCTAAACACAGTTGGCGAAGGCACATCTTCCGCGCGTGTTTGACACACATGTTCACATGTTGCTCGCTGATGCGGTGGGTGTTGTGGACGGTGTTCTCCACCACACCGCGTGCGCAAGACTGCCACCACACGCGTGTGTTACTACACGTGTGTTACTACACGTGTGTTACTACACGTGTGTTACTACACGTGTGTTACTCCCCCCCCCGGGTTGTTGCTTTGTCTGATGCGTGTGTTTTAGAACGAGCGTGCTTACCAGAAGCAGCACATTGTGCGCGCCAATGGCAAGAAGAGTCTGTTGAACTTGCACCAAAAGGGTCAGAAGAAACGCGTTGTGCACCAAGTGGGTATGGGCTTCACTATCCCGCGTGCGGCTCAGGAGGGCACTTACATCGATAACAAGTGTCCGTTCACCGGCCATGTTGCCATCCGTGGACGCATCCTGAAGGGCATGATTGTGTCCGCTAAGATGAAGAGGACTGTGGTCATCAGACGTCACTACCTTCACTACATCCCCAAGTATAACAGGTTCGAGAAGAGACACACCAACCTTAACGCCCATATTTCTCCCTGCTTCGAATACAAGGAAGGCGATATTGTCACCATCGGTGAGTGCAGACCCATCTCCAAGACCGTGTCCTTCAATGTCCTTAACGTCGAGCCCAAACAGATCTTTGGCGCTGCCAAAAAACAGTTCTGCCTCTATTAATTTTTTTACCAACCGTAACGGTCACGAACTGCCCGCTGCTCCTGTCGACCTCGAACGCTAGCTTCGCGCACATTGTCTCCCATGCCCTCAGCCACCGCACCCAAATATGTTAACTACCATCACATACTCGTCGTCCTGTACATAACCCACCCGGCTTGTCCATAACCCACCCGGCTTGTCCATAACCCACCCGGCTTGTCCGTAGGCCTCCGACCAGGTGTTCTCCGTCCCACCTGTGTCTGTGTTCCCAGTACTGTGTCTGTGTTCCCAGTACTGTGTCTCCCGGTTCTGTGTTCCCAGTAGTGTGTGGCCCGGTCTGCGACCTTGGCGGTGCACGCTTACCTGGTGTCTGCTCTTGCTCAGTCGATCGAATTGACTAGACCTGTTTGGCTTGTGCCAGGTGACCAGGTCTGGATCATATTGCCAGTTAGCGTTGGCGAGGTCTCTACCATGGAGCACCGTCCGCGGTTGTCCTCCAATCGGTGCAGCCTCGTCACTCTGTGATGTGCTGTCATTACGCGCGGGGGTGCCGTCTGCGCCTAGGGTTGGGTCCCCCTGGGCGTTGTATTCAGGCAGCCGGAGTTCGGGCTTGCTGCGAACGGCTTCCGAGTGCGTGTTCCTTTCGTCCCGGCCTGAATTCCGTCCCTCGGTGCTGCTACTGTCGTCGTCTTCGTAGCCGGCGAGCAGCGACAGGCTTGATATAGGAGGGTGTGAGACGGGCGAGAAGGCCGACGAGGGCGGCCGCGAAACCAAGTCTGTCTGACCGAGTTCATAACGCCGATCCCACTGACCCGGCAACAACGGCCGCGGCCGCTCCAGCGATTTCTTCAACACCGCGTTGGGCACGAGCAACGACGCCGCGATCGCCGTTTCGCGCTCCAATGCTGCCGCCGCCGCCTCGCCACGTACAACGGGGACCTGCAGACCCGCCCTCGACGCCCCCACGCGCGTGTGCGGCGGCGGCGAACCCGCAGCTTCCGGCGAACCCGCAGCTTCCGGCGAACCCGCAGCTTCCGGCGAACCCGCAGCTTCCGGCGAACCCACAGCTTCCGGCGAACCCACAGCCTCTGGCGACCGCGAACTGAACGCCCTAGAAGACCTCACCCGTGGGGTGCGCACATCTCCCTCCACCACCTCTCCCTCCGACACCTCTCCTCCCTCCAGGAGCCGGGACTCGAACGGCGACCGCGGGGGCCTATCTGTCGCCCAGTGGGGTAGATCCTCGCTGCCTCTGCGCCGGCCGCCTTCCACAGCCGGCCGCGATCTCTTGGTCGTGGCAGCGGGAGGCAGCAATGCGGTCGCCGCCATCACCGAGGTCGCGGATGATGACGACGACGACTCATCCTCTTCCTCCGGCGGCAACGTCCTAAACATTTAAAAATGCGAGCCCTAAAAGACCCCCCTCCCGCTCCCACAAAGGGCAATGCCACAAAGAGCAATGCCACAAAGAGCAATGCCACAAAGAGCAGACTCTCCGTCGCAAACATCGAACCAGGACGGAACGAACCAGGACGGAACGAACCAGGACGGAACGAACCGGGACGGAATGAACGAGGGCCAGGACGCAATCTTACCGGGCTGAACGATCACGGAGGGCAAGTACCTGGGTTCAAAATGGCGGGTCTTGCGACCACAACGGATGCAAAGCACTCGGAGACCAGGGCCGTGGGGATGGGGGCTGCGGGGGCGAACGAACGACTGGCACCGGGGCGCAACTCGCTTTCGGTTGCGCCGCTGGCGGTACCGCCGGCGGCCGTAGCCGGGACCAAGCTAGCAGCCGCGGGTCCGGCTGGGGGTGGGCGATCGACTACCCTGTCAGGTCGCCGCGGGAGTGCGCCGTTGGAGGTTCCGAGCGCAACCGGTGTATTGTCTGGGATGCCAGGACCTGGCGGACGGACGGAGGTACGGAAGAGCACCATCAGCATCCTGGCGCCGCCGCAATACCGTGAGATGTTGGCCCGTCGACAGGAACAGGCGCATCTGCGCACCGCGGCGCGGCGTAATCTCCCCGTGTACGAAGGCTGGCGAGGGATCGACACAATGACGGGCGCACACACTCAAGAGTCGCTGTTGCACGAACTCAGCGCACATCGTGCAGATCCAGACGTCTCCCCTTCGCCCTCTCTGATGCGCCAGCAGTCTTCCCAAGACTTCTCGCGCCGCAGCTTCTCCGGCGAACTACCCAATCGCCGCGCCTCTCTCGACGGCCGCCGCGCCTCTCTCGACGGCCGCCGCGCCTCTCTCGAATTGGGGACCGCCGGTACCGGCACCGGCAGTGACACCGTCCGCCGCAGTGGCTCGCTCCAACGAGGCGACCGTGACGTCGCCTTAGAGGGTCCGGCGGCCCTGGACCGCAGTCGGAGTCTGGACCGCAGTCGGAGTCTGGACCGCAGTCGGAGTCTGGACGGTCTAGCCACTCCGGACGCGACGGAGACGGTGGCCGGGGGTTGGCGTCAAGGCGATGAATTTGGGTTGCTATATGACGCAGGGAACGCGTTGATTACGAGTGCCGCGGACCCGGTAAGGCGTAGACGCTCACCGGCAGTTGGCAGCACACTCGAAACGTTTTGCGTCTCGACCGAAGTGGCGGACGACAAGCGCGCAGCCGCAGTGGCGCACCAAGTCTTGCCCGGTACCGGCGGCGGCATGGCCGACGAAGGGCTCGCCGTGAACTGGCAGAAACGGCAACCAGCGCCCACCCAACAACTCGAAGAACTCCTGGAGGCATTGCGTCCCAGCTACGGCTTGCTCGTGCCCGAGGAACTTGTTTTCGACATGGCGGCTGAAGACGCCGCCGGTGGGAGCGGCTTCGCCGCCCCATCCGGCGGTGGCTTTCTGCCGCCGGGGCCGGGTGAGTCGCCCTTTACGGGGCCAGGGTCTCGTCCTGGAGAAAAGGCGGGAGACGCGTCGGCAGTTATGGAGGAGGCGTTCCGTGTGATGCACGCGGCCGCGACTCCGTTGGGGCTCGAATTCGTGGATGAGCAGGCGGAGGAGGAGGACGCGATGACGGCTACGCGCGTGCCTGTGCCGGAGCTAGAGGTGCTGGACGCCGTGGCGACGATGGAGGAGAGGTTGCGTGTGCCTGAATTTGGGAAGATGAGTGCTATGTACCCGCAGGCTGCGATCCGCGCGATCGAAGAAGGCATGGACGATGAGGTCGGCCGTGTGCCCAAAGTGCGTCTCCGGGAATTGGACGCTCTCGGTGACCAGATCCGTGAGGAGAATTTTCGCTCTACCGTCGACGGTGAGACCGTGGACCTCCCGATTCCCGATCGGCTATTGGCAATGCTTGATCATCTTACACCCCGCCGCACACGCCGGGTCGTCTCACGAAACGGTTCGAGAAATGTCTCGGGGGGTAGTGGCGTGACCTCCGGTGGTGGTGTGAGTACTCCTGGTGGTCTGGGGGATGGTGGTGGAAGGGGGAGTGTGGAGGAGGACTTGCATCAGCGGTTGGGTGAGAAGTTAAAGAAGTCGGTAGAGGTGTCGTTAGATAACCCGGCTGCGTACGAGGCGATTGATCGGGTGGAGGAGTTGTTGGTGGGACAGGTGGTGCAGCGAAGCGACACTGGGGCGGAGACGATGAGGGGTGTGTTCGATTGCATTTCGGAGCGCGCGTTAGAAACGGGTGAGGGCCGCGGTGAAGGCGGACTGCATCGTCGTGTGCGTCCGACGGCGGAACACGCGCCATTATTTCGATACACGACGAATGCGCGTGCACAGGAGGTGGACCCGCGCGTATGGTTGTCGTTCCGTGAAGAAGGTGTCAACCCCGCCGGCGATCTGCGTTTCACACACCCCGGCCTACCGCTGGACGAGAGCCTACTGCTCAACGTGGTTAAGGACTTCGATCGCACCCGGCAAACGCATTTTCAGAGACTGCGTGAAAAAAAAAAACGTGAAGCGGATCGTAAAGAACGAGAGAGACTAGCACACGATCTTGACCTGCAAAACGAACTACTCACCCGAGGCGTAGACGTTGTTCAGATACCTACACTCACCGTCACCGCGCCAACGGGCGACATCATTGGTAAAACCGAGGGACTCTCTGGACCTTCAGGACCTGGGTTTGAGGCCGGGGAGACACCCACCCCGACCCTGGAGGATGCCCGACTGATACCCGCAGAGAAGGCTCAGCGAACGGAAGATGAGGAAGAAGAAGGAGTAGAATTACCGGTGGTGAAACGAGACGGGCTTACTGCGGAACAGGAGAGCCACTATGACACCTTCGGTGACTGGTTGCACAATAAAGTCATGCCCGTTGTTCGTTACGAGCAGTTGCTTGCGTTGAGCTGCAAGAATTGTAAAGATCGAACGTATTTGAAATATATTGATAGTATCTACGAATTGCAAAAGGAATACTGGCCCGTGGTTAGCTGGAGTGATACCGATCGTGAGTACGACGATACGGAGGAACAGCCAGATTTCGGTGATCCGAAGGTGATTCGGAAATTGTTGCTTGCAGACAAGGAACACGACCAGAAGTCGCGAATACATAATGCTCTGAACGAAGCGTTGCAGCAGCCCTTTGACGTGGAATATGCTCCGTATGAAAACCACAGTAAGGCTACCCGCTCTGACGGATGGCTAGATCAAATGCTGACGGGCAGAATTTTGTACCAAGGCCTTATCCGGCAGGACACACACGTGTGCGAACAGGGGTTTGTTTGGGCAGTGTGCTATGAAACTTGTTTGGCGCTCTTTAATATCCAAACGGCGATAGAAGGCAGTGCTGCACCGACGGGCACATTTCCGGAGTTCCCGGAGATCCCTGACCGGCGGTTTGTACAGTTGCTGGCATGCTATTCGTTTCTTCATGACCATACGATAGCTGTAAATTTGTTGCAAATTACCCCCGAGTCGATTAATGCTTGTTTCAAAAGGCATTACGGCCATTCGTTAATGAGGCGGTTGGCAACGGGTGTTACAAACGTGTTATCAAATGCGCTCAATCCGGGTACGCCGACGGCAGCCTCGGGTTTTAGCATGATCCGTCGTTACACTACGTTGAGTCAATACCAGGTTGAGATTTCTGCGACGGACATTTGTGACATGATGTTGTCGAAAAGGGGTCAAACAAATCTCCGGAAATTTCGGTTCGTTTCTGGTACCATGTTGACGATGCGTCGTTGGCTGCAGGCTTTGGCTTACGGTTCGACATATTCGAAGCATGTAGGTCGCATGGACCGACTGTACGGACAGGCAGCATGGCCGGCGGTGGAGACGGCGTTAACGAATCTGTATAGCACGACGTTGGACTTCAGTTCGAACAAGATGATTTTTGATGAAGTGCTTCAGATACTCACAGATCTCGAGTTAGCAAACAACGAACGTTTCGACAAGACTGACCGAGGCGGACGTGCGAGTGAGTACCTCCCTCCTCGACGTTCCGCTGCCCCGTCCCAAAGCGCAGTCCCGTCCCGAAGCGCAGTCCCGTCCCGAAGCGCAGTCCCGTCCCGAAGCGCAGTCCCGTCCCGAAGCGCGGTATCTCGTAGATCGGGTGATCGAAGATCTAGTGGTTACAGCATTGGCGCCGCAGGCATACCAGTAATCGGTCCGGGTTATGATACGTCGTTGCGTGTGGAGCGGAGTATATCGCACGTGAACTTGCGTTGCTGCAATGTGGATGAAGAGATGGTGGAAAAAATTGCGGCCAGAGCGGGTACATTGTCGCGCACACTGGCATGTTGGACATTATCGAAGAACCCGTCGCTGGCCAGAATGAACCCGAAGAGACTGATGCAGTGTCTAGCGCATCTCGAGCCATTAGAGTCCTTGGATTTATCCGATTGTGGTTTCGCCGACTCGACGGCCATGGGTGAAGGTGTTGCTGATTTGTTGCTTCGAACACGATACCGGCTAAGCCTGCTGGATCTTCAAAGCAACGCGTTCGGCACCAAATTCGTTGACGGTTTCTGTGACGGACTGGCTAAGTCCAAAGAGAACCTATTGGACATGGCCACAGCACAGGTGGCGACAGCACAGGCACCCTCGGAGCGGTCGCGACGACGGTTATCTTCCTCGGAGAAGTCGCGGTCATCTAGCCATGGGGATGCGGGGTCTAGAGTTGTGGACATGCCACGAATGAATATAATGATAATTCGTACGTTACATATACTGTTACAGTACAATGCGTTTGATGACAGGAGTGCTGCACGTCTGATCTCTACTTTACAATCATTGCCATTCGTTAAGTATGTGTCTATAGTAGGTTCTTCCCTTACAAGTATAATGGCATTAAAGAAGGTGATGTTACAATATAGGGACATTACGTTTTTAGATGAAGAGAAAGAGCGACCGGCTGAGGACGCGATTAATGTAGCGATCAAACCCAATTTGTTACGGTCTCAGCTCACAAGCCATATGCTAAGTGCACACAATGGTAAAAGTTTATTCATTGAGGATGTATCCTTCCCTCGAAATTTATTATCGAGTCTAATACTCAAGGCAGCCCAGACATTACCGTGTGATAGTATATATCTGATCAGATGTGCAGGTGATATGTTCATGTCCGGTGACCTATCAGGAAGTAATATATCATGGTCTATTAGACAACTAGTCCTCAATTACTCTAACTGGCTATCCGCAGAAACACTTAGGTCTGCCGAAACGTTTTATGTCAATAAGGGAACACTTTCTATGGATGCCCGTCTCCTTAACGTACTCAATACTGTTAAACTACTACAAATCAGACATCTATCCATTGCCCATACACCTGCACTGAATAATCTGCCCGTCATGGATGTCGCACTATTCCTATCAGAACTCATTTCAGAAACATCACTTGAAATTATCAACCTCTCAGGATGCGAACTCAATTCAACCCACTGGTATCATACATGCCATATGCTTGCTTCTAAAAGAGCAAGCCATGAAATTGAGGACGCTCTATATATCGGAGAATCTGGTATTATTATTAGCCATAAATCACAAACTGGATATATTAAACTTCGAACTAACATGAATATAAAAATCGGTGGCGTATCTAAACAATGGTTTATTCGACAACTTATTCTCAATCTTAACCCTCAAATTAATGATATTGTTATGAAAGTATTACTAAGAATTCTCTGGCTAAAAGCACCCCTTCTTTGTCTAGTGGCTCTCTATGATGTTAAACTACCTGATAACTTTCCCAACGATTGCCTTGAAGCTATTCCTTGGTTTAAATCATCTGTATTACAACTTGGATTCCCAAACCACTCTAAATATCTTACTTGCGAGAGGGAATTTGTCAAATTACAAAATGAAAAATTACAAGTAACTGACGACGAAATTAATTCTAAACGTAAATATATGATGGATAAATGGAAATCAATTGTCGATGAAAATACCAAACAACGAAAACGCGCGCGCACACGTTTGCGAGAAAGGAAATTCGCGCAATTTTTAGAAAGTCGAAGCAATAGAGCTCGATTATTAGACAAGAAGTTGCCACGCAATGTTCAGGAGATGCGTCAGGATAATTATGAAAGGTTAACTCGAAGAATTACTAGATCAGATATTGCAGATTTACAAAATGGTGTTTATCCCCCTTATAAATTACCAGGATTAGTTTATTTAGAATTGTATAATGGTACAACCAATGTTCAGATGGGTTATGAACATGAGCAACCGGATTCCAATCGCATTTGGGATTTTTCAGGATGTGTTTATAGTTCATATTTAATGGAAGAATATATGAAGGATCAATGGAATAGAGAGGATGAGATAGGAAAAATTGAGGCTTTATATCTGGTTAATGTTGGGTTCAATTCTGAGCATTTAGTGGAGTTGGGTTTGCTGTTGTCTCGTTACGATTTTCGTGCGTGTAAATTGGATCTTAGTGTGAACAGGATTTCATTGGATAGCTCTTTATTAAAGGAGTCGTTGATAACCATTGCCCTAAATTTACAATTGAAAGTACTGATAATGGATTGTAATTTGATAATGGATTCTCCAAGATTAGCTCAAGTTATTTTGACACTGATTCGATTATCTTCATTAGAGGTACTTAGTGTTAGGTACAACGGTCTTGGTCCGTTATTTGTGAAGCAATTGCTTAAAGGTTTGGATGAGATGATGATGCCTCCTAGTAAGTTAAAGAGCAAGTTAAAGAAGTTGGGTAAGGTGAGACGTTCTCCCACAAGGAAACCGATAACGGCAAATCAGCTGGCAAACGAGCTAAGGATTGCTCAAGCCTTTGGAGTGGAAACCCCCCACAGGAAGACGGAGTTGCCGAGAGTCAGGGCTCGCTTCAGCGACTCCTCATCTTCCTCCTCTTTATCGGAACGCGGTAGAACGCTTGGTGAGGGACGACCTGGCGCCATGGGGGACGACCCAAGTGTGAAAAACAGAGTCTCTCTCGGCCACGTACTACAACCAGGATCTGACAGCGGGGACATCAATGCACAACCCAAGTCTCTTCGCACCCTAGCCCCAATAACTGGTCCCGGAACCGGAATGCCAGGCCATGAATCATCTTCGGGGCCACCTTCGGAGTCCCCGCCGAGCCCTGGCTTTAAGCTACCGCCGGGGTCACCTAGGTCGCTTAACAGACCTGGCTCCCCACGACCGGGCAGAACACCTTCTCCACGGGGTCGCGACTTGGGTGTCCTCGGCTCTCCCACCGGTCAACCGCTACCCGCCACTGTCGCGCAAAAGGCTCGCGGTGGCGCGACTTCACAGAAGTTCCTGCAGGCGGCGCTGCATGGCGCCAGTCTGGAACTCGCAGACCCCATGCGCAGCCACTCTGCGGCCTCGCTTTCCTTCGCGAGCGAAGGCTCCACTGCGCTCGAACTTACTCGCGGCTCTGGCTCAGGCCGCCTCCGCGGCTCAACCAGCTCCAGCCGAAGTCGTGGGCCCGAGTCCCGACGCCGGGACTCGGCAGGCCGCGCGGTAAGTTTCGCGCACGGCACGCCTGGCGTCTCCTCTTCAGATGAGTCCGGGGCCGGCGGCTCCTCCGAGTCCCACTCTTCATCCAGTTCCTCATCCCGGTCTTCCTCCCGTTCCTCATCCCGGTCTTCCTCCGGGTCCGCATCCTCTTCCTCCTCGTCCGGTTCGTCGTCCATTTCTTCCTCAGCATCTTCTCGGTCGTTTGACGAGGAGTCATCGCAGGGGTCGGAGAACGCGCAGCCGGAGTTACGATCGGCGATTCGTGGCGGTAAGTTGAGTGGGTCGCTTCGCGGTTCGGGGTCGTTACGGGGGGCGGGTTCCTTCCGTGGGTCGCGGCGCGAGTCACGTCGCGGGCGCGATTCCCGCGGACGACAATCCGGGCGCGGGAGTCGGCATAAGGAGCAGTTGCAGAAGGTGACATCGTTGTTGGACCAGGTGAAGGCGATCATGCCACGACCGGTAGAGGATTCTGCGTTGGTGGATGCCAAACCACCGTACCGGTTCGTGCGTCGTGTGCACCCGAATGTGGCATACCGGCCGAGTACGTTGAAGGTGTTGGATCTGCGAGACAATCATAACATTTCAGAGTTGGACGCAAAGTTAATAGCAACCAAGCTGAAGAAAGTGTGTAGTGCACTGGAGCAACTTCGCATCTCACGGGGCTCCGCTGCTACCCAGGTGTCAGACATGCCACCTGTCGTCAAGTACAGCGAACACACCGGCGTCTTCGCTGCACCCGAAAATCTGTTAGACCCCGACCCGCAACCGTTGCCGCGCACACTGCCCGCCGAATCACTCGCCAGCCGAGTAAGACGAACCTCCAGTCGCATCAAGGCATTGCTCAGTTCGCCCGACTTAGAAGTTTTCCAAGATTCAACACAGCGCATGGCAAGGCTAAGCTCCGGACGTGAGAGCGCCAACGTCAGCTTTACCAGAGAGATGAGTGACGGGGGAAGGACCGAGCGGGGAAGGACCGAGCGGGGAAGGGCAGGGGCAAAGGGGGGAAGCAGCCGAAAACGCCGCAGTGACAGTTCAAGCAGCGACAGCGCCGTTAGAAAGATCTCCAGAGGGCCTCGTGCGGGTCCTGGCGGGAAACGACCTCCCAAAGGCAACATTAGCTCCATCTTGACCACCACTGGTCGGGGCAAAGGCGGGGTGCCACAGAAGGGCAAGGGACCGAAGACCAAACCGGCCAAGTCGCCCAAGAGTGCTTTGAAGAAATCGCCAAAGAGTGCCATGGGTAAAGCGCCGAAGAGTGCGTTGAAGAAATCGCCCAAGAGTGCTATGATCAAATCGTACAAAAGCGCTGTGCCCAAGAGCGCTGTGGGCAAGCCGCTGAAGAGTTCCATGAAAGACTTTGGGAAGAAAGGTCCGGGCATGAAAGGTAAAGGTCCGGCACCCGGTTCGAAGTCTGCGAGTCCGGCGGGCAAGTTCAAAACGCCGAAGGCAGCCAAGGGTAAACCACGTAGTCCACTGGCGGGACCCCCGTCGCTCGGGAAGCCCAAGTTCAAGGGCATGCCGCCGTGGAAAGGTGGCGATGCAGCACCCAGCGTGCCGCCTTCTCAACCTCCCGCTGACACTCCCCCTTTGGCACAGTCTCCTCCTGTTGCGCAGTCTCCTCCTGCAGCGCAGCCTCCTCCTGCAGCGCAGTCTCCTCCTGCAGCGCAGTCTCCTCCTGCAGCGCAGTCTCCTCTTGCGGCGCAGCCTCCTCCTGCAGAGCTCGTTTAACCTGTCCTGCTGGCACCAAGACCAGCCAACGATGGCAGCTAGTCAACGAACGGCAGGTTGCCGTCGTCGCTTTGTCGTTTACCGGGTGCGTGCAGTCGGGCGTGGTGTGTAGCTGGGCGTGAGTGAGGAGTTGACATGAATAGTCAGGGTTGGCTGGTTGGGTGGGTGGGACGTCTGGTTGGTTGGGTGGGACGTCTGGTTGGGTGAGTCAGAGTTGGTTGGGTGAGTCAGGACAGCGAAATAACGAGCCGAAAGAACAGGTGCAAAGATTTGTGGTGATGGAGGAGTTCGTGAA
>NW_011645773.1:116084-116947 GCF_000223845.1 Gregarina niphandrodes | reverse complement strand
GAGTCAGAGTTGGTTGGGTGAGTCAGAGTTGGTTGGGTGAGTCAGAGTTGGTTGGGTGAGTCAGAGTTGGTTGGGTGAGTCAGAACAGTGAAATAACGAGCCGAAAGAACAGGTGCAAAGATTTGTGGTGATGGAGGAGTTCGTGAAGAAGGTGTATTTGCGAAGCTTTAAAGCATTGAGCTTGCGACGGCAGTTGGATCCGATATGGTGGCACTCTGCAGGTACCCTGCAGCTGGATGTGGATGTATTGTTGGCACACTGGTCGCGAGTGTTGTTTGAAGATTTGTCTCGCACACGTGTGTGGCCGTTAGACCTGGGCGGCGTGGTGGTGGTAGGTTCGTGCGATACGCGGCTGAATGGACTGCGGGACCACGCACTGAAGCTGGCGGAGGCACTGCTTAGGGGGACGGACTGTGACCGGACGGACTATGACCGGACGGACTGTGACCGGACGGACTGTGACCGGACGGACTGTGACCGGGAAGTGGTCAACCGGGAAGTGGTTGAAAAACTGAGCACTCTTCCTCGGAGCGCCGCCGGGTCGACAGGAGCACCTGAACTCCCGCTCGGACAGAGCCCGTCAGATGACGCGCCAGACCTCTTCGAATACTCCTGCAGCGCGCGCTCGCCTGCAGCTTTGGTCTCGCCGGGAAGCAGCCCGTTCGGCATTGACCATAACTACGCTGACATGTATGCACAGTGTGTGCGCCAAATGCAGTTAGACCGCTTCGACGGACATGCAAGACCAACAACAGCCAGCCAGGACCAAAAGCCAGCCAGGACGAATGGCTAACCAGGACCAATGGCTAACCAGAACCAGTAGCTGCCCAAGTAAGCCCCACTTCAGGACCATCAGTTCTTGT
>NW_011645773.1:110434-116064 GCF_000223845.1 Gregarina niphandrodes | reverse complement strand
ACAGTGTGTGCGCCAAATGCAGTTAGACCGCTTACGACGGACATGCAAGACCAACAACAGCCAGCCAGGACCAAAAGCCAGCCAGGACGAATGGCTAACCAGGACCAATGGCTAACCAGAACCAGTAGCTGCCCAAGTAAGCCCCACTTCAGGACCATCAGTTCTTGTAAGAACTTGTTAGTACGCTGGCACACATGTTTGGATGCCGAACAAGAGTCCCTCCCTCCCTCCCGCCTGCTACAAAAGGAATGCAATCATGTTGCTTTTAAGCACAGATTGTTGTATATAGGTCGATACCTAAAACTGCTACCTAAAACGATTGCTTTGTGGCGGCCGTCTAAAACGGGTGCTACATGGGTTAGAAGTATCCGCCGTATCCGCCGTATCCGCCGTATTCGTCGTATATGCTTTCTCCCTTGACCTTTTCGACGTTGCCGAGTATGCGGTAAGTGGGTGACCGCATGATTCCGCTCTTGGGGATCCTGCCTTTGGGTCGATAGCGGCTGGTGGGTGCGGACTCGTAGGTGCTGTAAGGTCTGGCTGAAATGAGTCTGCCTACGCGAAGTCGGTTTTGGAAAGCGAATGTTTGTTGCCAAGCAAAGTTACCTACCCACCATTCGATAACATCGGCGGAGACGCCGCCGGCGACGGTATCTTGCGAACGGGTGAGGGAGAATAGTTCCTGCATGGCATCGCATAGGGCCTGTGTGACGGGGGCGAGTGCCCGTTCCATTTGGCGGAAGGTTTCTAGTCTGGCGAAGAGAGGGCTGGCTCGCAAGTGTTTGATATGCTGTGCACTTAGTGTATGTCGGGGTAGTCTCTGGACATCCCTAAGAGCGTCTTGTACCGGTGCTCCAACGAGACGTCGTAGAGAGGGTGGAGTACCTTGGTTAGGAACAGCACTGAAAACGCGGTCCCTCACGCGCTCCGCTGCCTCTTCCTCTGCGTCGTCGTCAGCGGCCGGCGGGTCCTTGAAATCGGCACCCGAGAAATGCTTCTCGTTCGCGTACAAAGTACGGTTCAAATAATGCGGCCCAGAAATCTGACGGATCTCGTCAATCAACACCTTCGCGTCCCCTGTCAATAACTTCAAACCTTCCTCCGCTGCTACCGAAGCACCCTCGCCCGTTGCCGCACCGGCATTTCGCCTGTAGTGTTTGCCAGCTAATTCTACAAATATCTGCCACACGCGTTTGCAGCTATTTTCATCCACCTCATACATGATCTGCTCGAGCCCGCCAGGCACGTCTTCCTCCCTCAAGCGCGCAAGGCGGCTCCGCTTCGCCCTCAGCTCCTCGGGAGTGGGTATAACTTTATAAATTTTGCGCAACTTCTTGAAATCCTCTGGCAAACGAGTCTGCATTAATCGATTTATCTCCGAGAAGCTGGCGACAAAACTACGCATTATATCCGTCGCCACGACACGCTTCTGAATCAAACGCGTATCCTGTAACTCTTCGATCGCGTGCTGCAACCAGTCCAGTTGCCGATCGCTCGCCGGAGTAATCTGCACTCGCCCCTCAACTTGCTCCAGGTTCGTAGGCCCCGGAAACACACCACTGTGCTTCTTCACTACCCTCTTGCCCAACTCCGTTCTCCGACCAGCCGCAGGTCTTCTTATTCCATTCCTATGGAAACCAGAAACATTCGCCAGCAGACCAGAACCATACTGCTGCACGGATTGAGCTACCGGAAACGACCCAGCCGCAGGATACGACCCAGCGAACACACCCATAACCACCGCGATAAAATTGACCGCCGTTATATGCATCCACGGGCTGACCGTAACCCTGACCATAGGCCGCAATTCCATACCCTCCTCCTTGATTTATACTACCTCCTGCCACAACCTCACCCATAGCCAGCAATAGAGACTTATCTTGGGGCCTTACATTCACCGCCTTCATCCTCACGGAATATTGACTCGAATTTTAGCACCCAAAAAAATCCGACCCCCTCACGCATTAATATTTTTCGAGAAATTATCCTCACACCGAGACCAATAATTTGAGTCCCAAATCACCGGGGCGTCACCCCGATGGTCGCAAGACGCGGTGGTCCCAACATCCGTGATCGCTCGTTGGTCCAGCGACCATTGGGACAGTCCTCTGCAACCCTGGTTGCCTGCTGCCTTGCTGCCTGGTTGCCTGCCTGCCTGCCTGCCTGCCTGCCTGGTCGGTATACCTTGTCTTGTGTACTCATACCTTGTGTACTCAGCGTCAACTCGGCCAGGTCGCCAGACGAACCATGCAGGCTGCGGCGACCGGGTGGTAACACGGTCGCCTCGACCTGCACGGTTCGTCGGGCGACTCGTCCGACGTTGCACACCAACTGTCACACTGGCTGGTTGGGTACCGGCATGTGGGGCACAGTGTGTTCTGTTCTGACACGGCTCCCCATACGCCTGGGTGTTCACTCCCAGTAGATACGGGTGAGATCGCGCATGGCCAGAGCTTCACACCACTCACTGACGCCAACGGGCCACTGGCCGTCCCAACGCGTTGTAGAACTTGCGCCAACTCCTGAGAAGGGGTGAATGAACCACCCCCACGGGGGGGGGCACATAGACGCGACGGAGTTGCCTGATTTTGCCAATGAAAGAGCGCTGTTCCCTCACTGACCTTCGTACGACCAACGACCAAAGATTCGCCATCGATTTAAGCGGGAAAAAATGTGGTCCAGCGTCGCCGTGGCGGTCTTGTCCCGAGACGCAGGCGCCATAAACCCTTTGCTGCACTTCGCGCTTGCGCCGGATCTTCTGTCCTTCTCCGTTCTGGTGCTGTGTCGCTGGATCAACTTGTCGCGGGACTACGAGTAGGCAGCTTCCCTGTCCCCGATATCTTCCTGTCCCCGATATCTTCCCTGTCCCTGATATCCCCCCCCCCCCCCTTGCCGCTATCCGAGACATTGTGCGGTTAGATATTTCTCGAACAAGGATGCGGAGTTCCTGGTGCGGATTTTGGGGGCGATGTCTACGGTCGAGCATCCCGTGGTAAGCGCGGCAGCCCCGCACCTTGTTGCATTGTTAAGTCTAGGGTTGTTGTTTCGGTGTCGAGAGTACGCGGCATGGTATCCTGGTTGGTGTGTTTCCCTGGCGGGTTCGTTAGGTGCCGGGATGGTGGTTTGGTCCATGATTCGTTCGATGGGTGGTTTGTACGCTGTGATTGACTATGCAATAAGTTTCCTGTACTTACATTTGGGTGCATTCTTGACCATGGCTGGTGTAGGTATTCTGAGCTCGTTCATAGGGTTCCGATGCATCCTAACTGCGGGTCCCGTGAACTCGACCCGAGTGATCCTTGGTCGTAAGTACTTCCACCTGGTCGCGCTCTTCGCCTCATTCCCCATGCTCATACTCGATTCCGAAGCTGTTGTCATCGGATGGACCGCCTTCATTTTCTGCTACTTGGTCGAAGAAGTCTTAAGACTCTACAACGTCGCTAATCTACGAGCCGCCATGGATCAATTCCTACCCTCCGTAGCCGACGAACGAGACATGGAATCCATCATCGTTACGCCACTCTTCTTGGCTCTCGGCTGCCAAATACCCATCACTATCTTCTACTCCAATACCTTCACCGCTGGTCAATCTATTGCTGGTGAAATTATAACGTATTATATCATTGCTTTAGCAGGATGCGTTGCTACATGCGTAGGCGACAGCTGTTCCGCTCTTGTGCCAAACTGCTTCTTCTCCACAACCGACTATGCAACTGACTGTGCAACTGACTGTGCAACTGACTGCGTTGCTATCTGCAGTAAAAAAGAGTTGCGTAGTCGGGTCCGTCCGTGTCGTAGGAAGACCCACAGGATGCCAGGGACCAGAAACAAGTCGGTGGAGGGATTCTTATCTTTTGTCCTGAGTCACACGTTGTCCCTGTGGTTCTTAGTACAATTCAGCTACCGGGTATTGTTGCCTGCGACGGCCGACCATACTAGGGCGGAAACCGTGACGACGACGGTGGCCCTGGACGGGAGTCGGTTGTTTGGAATCAGCTTGGTCACTGGCATAGGTGCAGGTCTGGCCGAGAGCTACACGAGCCGCATAGATAATTACTGGGTGTCAGTAGTAGCCAGTGGTGTTGCTTACTTGATGTTACGCACGGCTTATGAGGGTGCACCAAGGTTAGTAATGACCAAGGTTAGTAATGACCAAGGTTAGTAATGACCAAGCCAAGGTTAGTAATGACCAAGCCAAGGTTAGTAATGACCAAGCCAAGGTTAGTAATGACCAAGCCGAGGTTAGTAATGACCAAGGTTAGTAATGACCTAGCCAAGGTTAGGAATGACCAAGATGGAAGCGGGTGCTGCAAGGTATTTATCGCATGCATGCCTGGAGGTTGTTTGTGTAAATCGTCGATGAAGAAGAATGCGCATGATCCGAAGCCGATGGATTCATTGGATCTGGGTATTGGGATATATAAGATAATACAAGCGGATGAGAAGCAGTCATTTGATCGTACTCCGATTGACACGGGCATATTTGCCCGTAGTCAAGAAGGTCGCATTGGCAATAAGTTCAAGGGTATTAAGACTATGGGTACGGGTGCTTATGGTACCGTTTTGGCGATCGAGATGCGCAATCCGTCATCATTGGGATCCGGATCAGCGCTGACTTCTGCGGGTGGTAGCGCTGGGGATTTAGCTGGTGGAGGTGATCGTGAAATTTACGCCTGCAAATGTCTTAGTAAGGGTTCTTTGGATCGCAACGAATTGGAACAGTTGCAACAGGAAATCATGTTGTTGAAAAAATGTGACCACCCAAACATAATAAAATTTTACGGATATTATGAAGATCATAAACAGGTATTTTTGGTGCAAGAACTTTGTGAAGGAGGCGAATTATTTGATTACATTACGTCACCAAAGTTCTACGAGAATGCCAACAAATATTCTCGAGAAAAAAATGCGGCAATTATGATTAAACAATTACTATCAGGCATTGCTTACCTTCATCAGATGGGCATCGTCCATCGGGATATGAAGCCTGAAAACGTTCTGCTCAAGAATAAGAATGATATTAACAATTTGAAAATCATAGACTTCGGCTTGAGCACCAAGTGGAATTCATCCTCGACAATGATTGAACAGGTTGGGACACCCTATTACATTGCTCCGGAGGTATTGGAAAAGAATTACGGACCTAGATGTGATGTGTGGTCTTTAGGTGTTATATTGTATATACTGATTTGTGGTCAAGCACCATTTTGGGGTCCTGATGATCGAACGATTTTGAGGAAGGTTCGGGAACGGAAATTTACTATGCAAGGGAACATCTGGAAGGCAGCCTCGCCAGAGGTTAAGGATCTGATCACTAGAATGCTCATATACCCACCACAAAACCGTATAAGTGCTAAAGAAGCTCTGCAGCACCCTTGGTTCAAACTCGCCTTATCTGGAGAGGATTATTCAAGTCCAGGGGGCATTTTGTCCAAGTTCAAGCTTAGCATTGGTAATGCCACTGGTCCTAATGCCACTGGTCATAATGCCAGTGGTCATAATGCCAGTGGTCCTACCCCGTTTGATGGGCTTACAGATCAGGTGGTGAATAATCTACGGAAATTGCACGGGTTCAATCGATTGCAACATGCCATACGCCTCTGCATCGGTTACCATGCGAATAAAGATGC
>NW_011645773.1:109105-110255 GCF_000223845.1 Gregarina niphandrodes | reverse complement strand
GGTCATAATGCCAGTGGTCATAATGCCAGTGGTCATAATGCCAGTGGTCATAATGCCAGTGGTCCTACCCCGTTTGATGGGCTTACAGATCAGGTGGTGAATAATCTACGGAAATTGCACGGGTTCAATCGATTGCAACATGCCATACGCCTCTGCATCGGTTACCATGCGAATAAAGATGCTGACATCAAGACCCTGACTGATACGTTCAAGTCAATGGATACTGATGGCAATGGAATACTGGACAAGGAAGAGTTTATTAAAGCATACATGGCGTATAAGTCTCAAGGGGCAAAGAAAATGGTGGACTGTTCGGAGACCGGAGCTGCTGTGAGTGCCATGTCGTCGAACACGGGACAAGCGGCGCCGGCTACCGCCTCGACGGCCGGGGCAAGCGCTATGACAATGACTGGGGTTGCCAAGGCCACGGATAATGCATCCGCGGAGGGTTTGGAACTGATTTCCGATGTGCTTGAACAGGAAGCTGAAGATATGTTCACCCGCATGGACCTAAACCAAGACGGCTACATAGGCATCTCGGAATGGCTGGCGGTTACGCTAGACGACACATACGTTGCGAATAGAGCGCGATTAAGCAGCGCTTTTAGCGTTTTCGACATTGACGGAAACGGCGAAATTGATATCCAAGAGTTCATTGACATCCTCCAACCCTCCAAAAAGAGCCAACCGGAACTTAAGAACTACGTCGAGAAGTTCGATCTTGACCACAACGGGAAACTCAGTTTTGAAGAATTCTGCAAAGTCATCGAGAACACACCGCAAGATGTAATTAAGAAGACCGAAACCAAAGAGTAAGTAAATACCACGACCTCTTTATTGGTGTGCCACACACGGTCCTGTCCAAACGGTGTTTGTGCTGGGTGGGCGGGCCACACACGGTCCTGTCCACACAATGATCCATACAATGGTATCTGATCTATTTGTGATTGAAGCCGCACTCACTACAGTACCGACTGAGCCTCCCACAAAACTTAACCAAAACAGTGCGACCAATCGAGCCAGCATGAGCAGGGAAAAAGCGATTCTAATGAGGAGCCGGTTTTTACATCAGCAAAGGGTACAACCCTCCAAGACAACTTCGTCTGAAACAGACTGGTATACCTGAGTGAGTGTTTGCACTGAGTGAGTG
>NW_011645773.1:106598-109085 GCF_000223845.1 Gregarina niphandrodes | reverse complement strand
AAGTTCGATCTTGACCACAACGGGAAACTCAGTTTTGAAGAATTCTGCAAAGTCATCGAGAACACACCGCAAGATGTAATTAAGAAGACCGAAACCAAAGAGTAAGTAAATACCACGACCTCTTTATTGGTGTGCCACACACGGTCCTGTCCAAACGGTGTTTGTGCTGGGTGGGCGGGCCACACACGGTCCTGTCCACACAATGATCCATACAATGGTATCTGATCTATTTGTGATTGAAGCCGCACTCACTACAGTACCGACTGAGCCTCCCACAAAACTTAACCAAAACAGTGCGACCAATCGAGCCAGCATGAGCAGGGAAAAAGCGATTCTAATGAGGAGCCGGTTTTTACATCAGCAAAGGGTACAACCCTCCAAGACAACTTCGTCTGAAACAGATAGGTATCTTTATTGAGTGAGTGTTCGCACTTACAAAAGTCTTAGTTCCATGATTGCACCTTGAACAAATCTTGTCAAGTAAATCATCGCCTTATCAATCCTGCGTAATGGTGGAGATGTCATGATGACATACGTTTCCCATTCCCTGCAGTATTGTCACTGATGCTACTTGATGTTACTTGTTACCTTCTGATAAGTAGTTGTGGGTGTGATTCCATGGGAATGAAGAGAACAAACCAGGTCGCGATTCTTAACATTAAGAACGAAAATACGACAAGTAAAAACATCAACAAGACCATCATGGTTGTTTTCTCGCACCGGCCTAACATACTACATGTGGTCCTAACATACTACATGTGGTCCTAACATACTACATGTGGTCCTAACATACTACATGTGGTCAACATACCACATGTGGTTATCGTAATAGTTCGTCAATCATTGCGGCTTGTTTTTTACATAAAGTGGTTAGAGTATCGCCTTGTATTTTTTCTGAGCTCATTAATCTGTATTTAAGCCGGGTCTCGTCTTGCCATGTTTCATTTTTAGCTTGAATTCTGAATATGTATTCTGATCGTCTTAGATCATTAAACACATCTAAGAACTCCTGTCCCTCTATTCCAGGACGGTACTTTAGCATTTCCACGTCGTTAGCGGACATTCCAATAAGCTCCGTACCACTTTCTCCTAACACCGATAATCGCAATGTATCCGTCGCGTCTTGTATCGTCAACTGGAAGATATATTTGCGTTCGGGATCCTTTACTTCCATATTACAATTATCGCAGTGATATGAGTCATCATCTAAGCCACCACCTAACGCTCCATCTGATAGGGACGTGACCTTCTTGTTACAAGAAGGACAAGACGTCCAATAAAACTTTTTATGAGTAGTTACGTTTGTTTCAACAATAGACGCTACCACATTGAAATACAAACCATTATTTTGAAGCTCAGTAGAATTTTGACATTGCTGATGCAATTCAGAAATCGTTTGCATACCGCCGCCGAACACATTTTGGCCCGAACCTGTTGATGAGTTATTAGACACTTTCGTGAACTGCCGTGCGTTATTCTCACTGTACCATTTCTGTAGCTCCATAATTGCTTCCAGCAACAATAATTCGTCTGTATCCCAGGTATTTTTAGTCAAATTGTAGGCAAATACTTGAATATTTCCCGTATTACTCGATAATCGTCTGCCATTGAATTCTTCTACCCTAGCACGCTTGATAGCCACGTAATACTCCATTGAACCGTCGTCAATGTTTTCAGGGATCAAATGACAATCATTACCCCAAAGAGTAACATCGCAAACATATCCACTGCTGTCAACAATGCTGATGCTTCTCTTTTCCTTTTGAGCACCGGTAGACCGTACTGTAATGATTGAGGTTTGATATATCCTATTACAGACACCAATTACATCCAACGTATCATTAACGTTCATAGACAGGATGGCTTTCAGTTCTTTTGGAGCTAGAGTAGTCTTAGGAATCGTGGCGACCTCTTCCTGGGGTGCTGGAACAATTTCAGCGTCCGAACCGAAGGTCAGCTCACAAGGGTGGTCGAAACGCTTAAAACGAGGATTTGCAGGCTTAATGGACCCGTTAGAGAATAAGAACGCTTTATTCACCTCTAGTTGGTAGTAGAACTTGTCTACTGCATCCTGGAAGAAGCTTGCACGTATTTCTACTCCATCGGCATCGATTAAATCCACGTTGAACAGCTTCCCTTGCCCACGAGCATTTGTATACTCCCTTATTGGGGACTTGTTTGTCACTCTCGCTAAAATCCTCCACTTCTCCGCATAAGCCGTAAGGTCGGATATCTTCAAATAAGCTCTACAAAAAACACATGTCTTAACCATGGAACCATAACTATGTATCGCTTACATAGGATTCAGTCTCTGTCTCACAGGAGCGTATGGTTCTGGGGAAACATCTGCTATTAACTTATAGGGTGGTTTGAAGTCTTACCAGCTCGTGTCGTTACGGAGTTTGACCGGCCCCGTTCCGGTCCGTAGGCCGAGGTGGTGGCCGAGGTGGTGGCCGAGGTGGTGGCCGAGGTGGTGGCCGAGGTGGT
>NW_011645773.1:101017-106578 GCF_000223845.1 Gregarina niphandrodes | reverse complement strand
AGCATTTGTATACTCCCTTATTGGGGACTTGTTTGTCACTCTCGCTAAAATCCTCCACTTCTCCGCATAAGCCGTAAGGTCGGATATCTTCAAATAAGCTCTACAAAAAACACATGTCTTAACCATGGAACCATAACTATGTATCGCTTACATAGGATTCAGTCTCTGTCTCACAGGAGCGTATGGTTCTGGGGAAACATCTGCTATTAACTTATAGGGTGGTTTGAAGTCTTACCAGCTCGTGTCGTTACGGAGTTTGACCGGCCCCGTTCCGGTCCGTAGGCCGAGGTGGTGGCCGAGGTGGTAGCCGAGGTGGTGGCCGAGGTGGTAGCCGAGGTGGTGGCCGAGGTGGTGGCCGAAGTGGTGAGTGAGGTGGTGAGTGAGGGCCGGGACTGGCTAACTCTTGCAGTGGGAGCGTAGACGGGTTCGGTGGGAGGGTTGGCCTGGGCCAATGGATGGTTAAGGACGTTCTGGTAGGTTTGATGGACATCGGACCAGAAGCCGACGGGTTTGCATTCATAGCAGTCGAGGATGCGTTCACCGGATCGCAGTGTGTGCACAATTGTAGTTTCCCCCAGACGCAGAATCATTCCGTCTCTTATACTACCTAAGTCCATTGCGCTATTCCGGATCACGAGCCTCATACCATGCGCAAACTTATCCTGAGGATGGTCATACGCCGTACCGCCATCGAAGATTTGACAAGCCACACGATCCTTGCTCTGTAATAACGTGTGCTTGTACACACACACATTCAAGCTCTCCCCCATCTTCCCCAAATGCTCCGTCCGCTTCAACACCCCATCTAATGCCCCGAAGGATAACAGGTCACTCATTCCTTTTGAAAAGCGCCGCCTCTTTTCACACCCACCGGCACTTGTTGTCTAGGGCCTGTCAACCCGACCCATACCCATCGACCAACCCCCCCCCCCCCCCCCCCCCCCGGGTCAGAACCAATCCGTGATTGGACACTGGACTCGTGTGAAAACAAGGATTCATTTTCCTGTACAAAAACTAGGTACAAAATCAGGTACAAAATCAGGTACTTGCCTTGGACATGTGACCTTCTACCGCAAGCACGTGCATGACCTTAGGCACACAGACTTGCACAATGTCAGGAACACAAGTTCACAGTCACAAGACTACCTCAACTAGTACGAATGAACAGGCGTACATTTCGACGTGCAACTAAACAGGGTTTGTGAGCCCGTCTTGGGCACCGTCTTCATGCCATTTCTTTATTCGGGTCTCAATCAGAAATTTAATTGTGTCCTCTTCACTGTCCAGTCTCAGTTGTCCAGGTTGTATTCCAAAACGAGTGAGCATGTCTTCTCGGAACCATTCAGGTACTTCGGAGGCATCAGGAACCGGTAATGGCGACATTAACCGTGCATTGTTCTTGAGCTTGCGTTTAAGTTCGGGTGTGATAGCTCGCAACCAATCGGTATGTAATCTGCGGAAGAGTCGTAGCGTGAATTCATTAAAGAATTGAAAGACTTGATCACACCTATCCGTATCACCTTCACAAAACTCTAACACTGTCTGGAATACCTCCATAGCTTGCGCTAAAGCTGAACGACTTCGTGGATCTTCCGGTGGGACATTTGTACCAGCTCCTGTACCAGCTCCTGGACCAGCTCCTGTACCAGCTCCTGGACCAGCTCCTGGACCAGCCCGGGAACTTGTCATTACATCCTCAGCCACACTGCCACCATCCAAACAATCCAGTGAAGACGTGTTCGTCTCACTCCGCACCATATCTCGAATCCGTGATGTACTGCTCTCCTCCATCGCGTCCACCGCTGGATGCCGCGATGACGCCGTCCGCGATACTGGACGATCCGCAGCAGACCCACGCAGCGCAGACGAAGACCCGAACACGGCCGAGGAACCGGCTGGGGAACCGGCAAGGGAACCGGCAAGGGAACCGGCAAGGGAACCGGCAAGGGAACCGACAAGGGAACCGGCTGGAGAGAAACCAACCTCCCCCCCAGCACCGCATTCCCCTCCGGTCCTGTCGCGTTCCTCCCGTTCAGCCGCGCCCCGAGCAACGGTCGAATCCACCAAACTCCCGGTCGACTCCGGCGACAGCGGGCTCGACGCGGTCGGGGATGAAGGTGGGGACGGAGCGGAGCTAGAGACATGAGCTCCTGGTGACTGAACCTCTTCGTCGGTCGCCCGCCCCGCATCGGTCCGCCCTTGTTCTGAGACCCGTCCCGAACTGGAGGGTCCCGAACCGGAGGGTCCCGAACCGGAGGGTCCCGAACCGGAAGGTCCCGAACCGGAGGGTCCCGAAGCCGAGGGTCGACCGGGATTGAAAACGATGCCGTTTGGAGGAACTAGACGGGCCGCCAGAGGGCTGGTCAAGCCGTGGCAGGCGGGGGTTCGCAAGCCCAGTGGCGTTCTGGAGTTTATCGGCGTCTTGGAGCTGTTCATGATGGAGAGTCGCTTAATTGGCGAAGTAACCGGAATTCCATTCAACGTTCCCAGCCGGTTTATCGCTACACAAAATAATGCTAATCGGTCGTCCCAGTGCTCCTTGTGTGGGCGCCAGGTGTGTGCAAGCGTGTGCGCAGATAAGTGTGTGCAAGTGTGTGCGCAGATAAGTGTGCAAGCATGTGGGCAGATAGGTGTGCAGGGATGTGTTCGATCATGTTGTACTGTGGGCGACGTGTCTGGGAAAATGTGTTTTGTACATTTGGTGGACGGAGTGGTACCTGCGGCCGACGGGGACAGCGGCGACTCCTCTTCTGGGAAGCCGTGGCGGAAGGGAGCAAGATAGTTGGGGGTCCTTTTCGGCGATTCAAGGAAGAGCGGGCTGGGCTGGTAGTCTTGTTCAATATCTCTAAGCAGCTCCTTGGCTCGGTCAAGTTCGTTACAATTCAATCCCGTAACCAGCTCTCCACAAACAGACTTCCAGGAGTCAGGAATGTTCAAAGACACTTGGAAACATTTCACGATCGTGCCAAATTGGTCATGAGAATGCTCCTCCCATACCAGGACGAGGTCCTCCCCAGTGGGTCCTTCCCCAGTGGGTCCTTCCCCAGTGGGTCCTTCCCCAGTGGGTCCTTCCCCAGTGGGTCCCTCCCCAGTGGCAGTCTTGGGTCGTTTAATTTTGACGGCTTTGACAGACCTGGACCAGTAGCCGAAGTAACCATTGGATAGGAGGCCATAGCTGAGTAGGGTGTTTTTGTAAGAAATGATACCCCATCCTTCGAAGTTGCTGCAGAGCCATTGGCCGTAGTAAGTGAGGCCCGAATGTGTTCTTGCCCATCCGATGCCGCTTAGGGCATCTTCTATCCAGTCGCCACCCATGGAGTCACCGCTAGCCTGGATGACGATGCCTTTACCGGATCTTTGTCCGGTGCGCCAGTAGCCTAGATATTGCTCACCTGAAATGCTGGACATGCATCCAAAACCATCGTTAACACCGTCCCGGAACTCTCCTTCATAGCGGTATTCATCACAACAGAAGATACCAAGACCTTGAAACCGTAACTGATCATCTACACTTCCGTTGTAAAGGGCTGGCAGATGGGGGGCCGAGTGACAGGTTGTTTGTCGCGCTAAATATTGAGGCGCAAACACAATTACAGGAAGCACACCAAACAGTGGTTTAGCCTTCGTATATGTTAATTGCAAACGGCCAATACGAATTCGCCGTAACTTGGCGAAGCCACAGTGGTCCAAGAATGGCACAATGTAACGGCAGTCCACAGATCTCCCGAATTCTGCGCTTTCCAGCTCCTGAAAGAAACGTGTGCTGCCACCCTTATCCACACTGCACTTAGCCGCCGGCATTTGTATCAACTCGTTGTCGGGAATCTTATGCATCGCAATCGAAGGCCCGTCCACCACTATCCACCGCAGAGAACGGTAGTTCCGGTAGATAACCTGCATGACTATTGCGAGTCGCAATGCTGCGTGACGCACAGCCGTCAGGAACTCCCCGCTCTGATCTCGCTCCTCATCCTCAGATGACGTCACTGTGCTAGGCTGCAAGGCGTACTCCTCAAGCGTCAGCTCTTCATCCGCCCCCTCTCCTCTTTCAGGCCCTCTCGCGTCCTGTTCTCCATCGTCCTGCGCCCCATGGTGCGAATCATGCTGCGTTGTACCATGCTGCGCCATGTCCCGCTGCCCGGCTTTACCACCCACTACTTTCGGAGTGCGCAACAATGATGGCTTAGAAAGCAAACCCGCCGACGTACAGCAACGACAGGGGCAGTTGTAGAAACTCTTTTTCACCACCAGGGTCTGGAGTTGATGGCACCGGTACAAAAGTTGTTTACGGAGCTTGGCTGAAAGCTGACAGAACTCCGAGTCCAACGTCAAATGACGTAGAGAATAGTTTCCCGCGGTCTTGAGGTCATCCAGCAGCGCATCGTCCCAGACCAACTGCGAGACCGACTCTGCTGTGCCCGACTCGCCGTTGTGGGCGCCCTTGCCTGCTGTCGAACAACGACCACCAGAGGGCTGGGAATTCGCCGGTTGGGACCTTCGACCCGCCATTGCATCACTGTCCACCAACGCCGTCGCGTGGGCCACCGCTGACACTCGCTCCCCCACGCGTTCCACCCCCGAGCGGTCGCTACCGGCCACTGGCTCTCCCTCAAGCTCGGGAGTCCGATCTCCACTCCGGTGTGCACTAGGACCCCCTTCAGTCTCCGTGCCGGCGGCGGCAGTCTCCGTGTTAGTGGCGGGGACAGCCTCCGTGGTGGTGGTGGTGGTGGGAGCAGCCTCCGCAGTCGTGGGCGCAGCCGGTAAGGAGACAAGTCGGATACCGCTGTAACTGAGGGGCAAAGTGACCAAGACGTGGTTGGGGTGGAGGCCACCGGGTTGCTCAGTATCAGAAGGGTCGGAATCGAGTACGGTACAGTTGAACAGGTACAACTTGGCCAGTTCGCTCACGCCGTCCACATGTGCATGACCCAACATCAGCAGGTCCGTGTTCGTCAAGAAACAAAAGACGCAGTTCCACAACGTGCGCTCAAGCGGCGGCTTCCACTCAACCGCTGCAGGCTCCCGCCCCATCGCCGGCGGCGAAGGCGCTGGTGACAACATCGGGACCTCCGCCGAACTTAAGGCAGATTCTTTGTACCGGTAGCTCCGCGGCAGCCTCTCCGACAGATCTACGCGCGATCCATCTGATCGATCCGTGTGCGCTGGCTCCGAGAGCTCCCTCGGCGCCCTATCCCTGGGCGTCCCGTCCGTGGGCGCCCCGTGCGCGGGCGCCCGGTCCGTAGTTGTAAGGTCCGTGGTTGCAAGGTCTGTGGTTACAAGGTCTGTGGTTACAAGGTCCGTCTCTGGCATTGATCGTCCGCCAGGCGTTAGCCGTCCGTCAGGTGCACGCATCGCCGGCCAACCCATCTAAAAAAATGCTCGTAAAGACTTTCCTACTTCGTTTAACCCTAGCCGCGGAACGCCGCTGGCCGCCAATACTGCCAGAGCGCTGGCCCACGGTGCCCGGAACAAGTGCCCCTCCCCCCCAGCCGCCGATCTTTGGTCAGACGCCGACCCTTCGCCAGATGCCGACCTCAAACGTGCTGCAGACCGTCGCCCCG
>NW_011645773.1:99105-100594 GCF_000223845.1 Gregarina niphandrodes | reverse complement strand
GCCGCCGACCACTGGACCGCCGCCGACCACTGGACCGCCGCCGACCACTGGACCAATAAGTACAAAGTGGCCTCCGCCTCCGGTACTCCCTCCACCGCCCCCGGTACTCCCTCCGCTCCCCTCGCCCTCGTCAACCCGACCCTCCCCGACCGGACTCTCCCTTCCGGGCCGCGGCAGTGCGCCTGGCTTCGTCACTACCGGACTCAAAGATCACGCTGACGGCACTAAGGTTGTACTTCAGGGCTCCCCTGTAACTGTCCAGAGGTGGCACTACAGCACCACCAGCACCGTACCCGTCGACAATGGGCTTCTGACCTTGCCGGATCCGCTCGTCCCCTCTACCGACTCCGCGTTCGACGGAGGACTCATCACCGTGTCCTCCGGCGCTACCGCCACGACTACCACCACCACCACCACGATGCCTACCACGACGACCACGATGCCTACCACGACGACCACGATGCCTACCACGACGACCACGATGCCTACCACGACGACCACGATGCCTACCACGACGACCACCATGTCTACCACGAGTACCACGACGACTACCATGACTACCACGACGGGGACTCCTACAACCAGTATCCGAATGACCACAAAGAGCGCCGATAAGGTTCCTGACGCATCCACTAGACCTGACACAGACGGCGTCCGCGATTGCGTGACGAATGGAGAAACCGCTTCTTCCTGTATGGGCTTGGTTCGAGCTGTGGACGGCGCCCGACAGTACGACTGGTGGTGTCAGCAACTATGCAACATTCTAAAGAGCAACTTCCCTTCTGACCTTTACGCCTGCAATCTACTTAAAATCTGCACGTAGGACGCCCTTTACTGTTTGCCAAAACCTTTCACCTCACGGCACAAATGTGTGTTCTTTAGGACATCTCAATGCATTGCTCGCTTCTGGCCGGGAATTTGTCAGCTGACTACCGATTCCTAGTCTTGAATCCTAATGTTGAATCAATCCTAATATCAAGTCCTAACATCAAGTCCTAATCTCGAGTCCTAATCTCGAGACCGATTTTGAAACTCTTGCTTCGACAAGTCGTATTAGAATGCTCCGTCGTAGATGCTTGCCCATCATAGTTATGCTAGCGTTAGAGCCAGTCACCTACAGGTTGAGTACCAAGGCTGGGACGATCATCAGATTGGAGTTGGATTACATGACCCAGTTACGTGCTACGGAGTTCGTACACTTTGTGAAAGAGTTTGTCTGTGCACACACCTGGCATGGCACGAAGGAAATGTCATTCATTTAGTACCCTTGCCCAGGGATCGGATTATGATTTATAGCGGTGCGTATCACGTTAGTTCATGATGCTCCTGTGATTGGCGGATACACTTCCTCGGGGTTGTGGAAGGTATTACCGCTTTCAAGGAAGAGGAGTCATCGTCGCAAGGCAAGCATGAGGAGTTAGGTAAGAACAGCAAACCGAAGTCCAGAATTGGTGCTCCGATGGGGGGGGGTGCGGGGTGGGGGGGTGCG
>NW_011645773.1:91294-99085 GCF_000223845.1 Gregarina niphandrodes | reverse complement strand
GGGTGCGGGGGTGCCCTTTAGTCGTTCTTTGGTTGGCTCCTTGCTTGCTTGCGCTCGCTCGCTCGCTCGCTCATTTCGCCGCTCCCTCACTGGTTTTTTTTTTTTGGCCTCAGATCGACACCATTCTGTCCACGAAAAACAACACCCGTAACCATGGAGAAGGTCAAAGATCTTTCTTGACATTCTTGAAGAGTGGAGCGCTAAGAATTTCCTCGCCAGTGACTGCGGATCTTTGAACATTGGTTTGCATACGGGCGCGTATTTTCGAACGATGTGCGACCAGGTCCACGAAACCCGGTGCGATGTTTGCCACTTCTAACTTGTCGCGCACGGATTTCATTAACGTCATTGAACTCCAATCGTCGGGTCTGTAACAAATGAAAGTGTGTGCAATGTATGTAATGTGTGTGCACTCTGAATAAAAGTGTGTGCACTCTGAATAAAAGTGTGTGCACTCTGAATAAAAGTGTGTGCACTCGGAGTAAAAGTGTGTGCACTCGGAGTAAAAGTGTGTGTATAGTACATTGCGAAGGATGAGTGTTTATCTTGTTGGTGTACGGCTTCAAGTTCGAGTAAGAAGAGGTGCATCGTGATGAGTGAGTCATAGCCGGCCTCATGTTCTTTGGCGGTGGCGAGTCTAGCCTTTTTATTGGCCCCTTCTTTTTGTCCTCCCTCTCCAGAATGCTTCCGTTTTGATTCATTACTTGTTGGGGAGTTATCGCCCTTTGCAATTGACTTCTGGTTAGGATGGGTGGGAGGATGAGTGGGAGGATGAGTGGGAGTATGAGTGGGAGGATGAGTGGGTCGGATAGGATCATTGAGTATGTAGAGGGAATGTGGGTCTAGGATACATTTGACCTTCGATCCGTGTGTATGTAGAAGGAAGCGGAGACTGTCTAGACTTGTTGCTCCACGGTTGGATCCAAGTCGCGGGAATACAAATTCGCGACCTTCCGCAGCTATACGTTTAGTATCATAGATACCACCCGGAAATAAACGAACGATCTCCTTACCGAAGTCTGTCAACGTCTCCGGTAGCGGTGCAATGAACTTGTCATACACATGTAACAAATCCAGCAAACCATTGTGCAACACCACCGGCTTCCCATACTCGATTATTGTCTCGATGATACGCTGAGCACCATTCAATTTGACTGAATCTGCAACCGATTTATACACACAAGTAACATCCTGCAACCGCTCGTAATCTAGCCCATCATGTACCCACCGGTTCAAATCAAAGCCTTGCTCCTGTAGCCATGATAAACATAAGCTATCACACCCAAACACCGTCCGTCGGTCTCGCGGGTACAAGTGGAAGTTGTATGGACACAATACAAACCGACTTGCACCGTCATGTAACACACCGCCCAACGCGCCATCAGCTATAACGTCACCCAAACCACCCGAAAGGAAATCTCCAGAACCCTGATTCGAATCCTGTCCCTGGCCGGAATCCTGTCCCTGGCCGGAAGCTGGCGCCTGGCCGGAAGCTGGTGTCTGGCCGGAAGCTAGCGCCTGGCCGGAAGCTGGCGCCTGGCCGGAAGCTGGCGCCTGGCCGGAAGCTGGCGCCTGGTGAGCCTCCGCGTCCGGTTCTAGCTCCGCGTCCGGTCTCGGAGACTCGTCCGACCGTTTCCGTCGTCCCCGGCGGCGCTTCCCGGTCCGTTCCGCTCGGCCGTCATCCCCCCCTACCGCAGTGTGTTCCGGGTCCCCCGCTGGTTCGGGTGACCGCCGTCCCGAAACCTGTTCACGCGAGTTCGAATCCAGCCGCCGTGCACAACACACACCCAGCTGCACCGCCATGAACTTCTCCACCGACTGCGAACAGTGTGTATAGTACTCTTCTACAGTAGCCGACTTCTTATTGTTCACAAACAATCCAGAAAACTCTACAACAAGCCACTAATCAGTAGGGGAACAACCCCCCAAGTAGGTCACTAGTGGTGGCCAGTTCGCGTCCAGTTAGTTTATCACCGTGGTGTTGTTTCTCGTAGTGTTAGTTACCTAAATCCAAAGCCACGAAATCGGCTCTCCTAATCTCTTCGATGCAATCAGATAATAAGTCAGTCGTCATCTCGCACCTTTCTGCACCTATGCCTTCTGTTGCATTCAAGCTATTCCAAGTACGGCACTGCTTCCTGCCAGAACACTTTTTTAAATTCAGGTGTCATTCGCACTTCAGGTTGCAACAGTCATCGCCCGAACCATTTGTGGTGATGTATGGGGCGGTATCTGCGACACCGGTATGTCCCCCCCCCCCTCTGGCCTTGACCACCGATCGTGTTTTAGGTTTGTTATATATCGGCATGAAAGCAATGGAGGAGCAGTCACCACTAATGTACTGGTTCTACATCCTGCCGTGTCTGTTCGAGGGTCTGGCTTTGCTGACATCTTTGTCTCCAGATGCACCTAAAACGAGTCCACTAGCACGGCTACCGGCATGGCTTCTGTTGTTTGCCAGTTTTGTGAACATTCTCTCGGCCGTCGTGGCAATGCGCATTGCCTCACGTTATGCAGAACGTAACTTACTGCCCACAGCTTACCTTCGCCCAGATGCTGCCGGCCGCTTGATCTATACCCGTGGTGATACCGTTTCCGACCTCGTCAACGGACCGCCTGAACACATCAAATATCACACCGTCTCTTTGAGCAGCGACTCTGACAACCAGTCGTCGCCCCGTGGCACGCCAGAACAACCTCCTGTCGCTACCACTCCTGTCGCTATCACACCTGAACCTTTCACCGCCGCCGCTGCCGCCGTCTAACAACCGCGGGGACATTGGTGCGGAACAGCATAACTTCACACCCACAGGGACAACGTTCGAAACCCGACGACACCCACAAAACTTTTCTACAAACGCTAGACGCAGGTTCGTCTCTTTCTCCGGAGCTTCTTACCTACCACTTCCGAAGCACCGCCTCAAACAAATCCCTCCACACAAGAGTTAGTTAGTCAAACTCCGTCGGGGCTGACTGCTCACCTCTCAACCTCGTGGCGCCTCTCAACCTCGTGGCGCCTGTCACAGCTTCCTGGAATATAGTGTTCGTGCCCAAAATACCTTCTCGCGACTACGAGTGCCCTCAGACTACGAGACCTGTCGCAGTACGGGTGCAGCCGCAGTGCGGGTGCAGCCGCAGTACGGGTGCAGCCGCAGTACGGGTGCAGCCGCAGAGGTCTTGGTCTAGGTCTTCAAGTCGTCAGGTGCAAGTCTTGTCGGGGTTGCAGGTCCGCAAATTCGATATAGCGACAGGCGACGAGGACGGCGTCGACGAGGTTAGTGAACCCGGCCGTGACGGCGGCACAGGCGATGAGTTGTAGTCCCCAGTCGGAGAGGAAGTATTCGTTCTGACACTCGTTGTCGCTGCCGCCGTTGTGTTCGAACAAGTCGACTCGGCGATCGACGACGTCTGAAAAGGAACCGTCACTTACAGAGTTGACCGTAGACTTACAAAATTGACTTTGAAGTGCTTGCACGAGGTCCTCGACCCGGTCCAAGTTGCTTTCGGCCATGTGGGCTCGGAAGCTCGGTGGAAGTTCTCCAAACCATCTAACGAAATACCAAAACCGTCAGATTGTGGGGGACCGTCTTATTGCGGGAGGTCAATAGATAGGGGGGAAGGAAATGACCAGATGGGGGGAAGGAAATGACCAGATGGGGGGGAAGGAAATGACCAGATGGGGGGGAAGGAAATGACCAGATGGGGAAGGTGTTTTTTACTCATCGAGTTTAAGTGAGAGTGTAGTGCAGGCTAGTACAAGAGCCCGGAATTTTTTCTCATGGAGGAGTGCTTCGATGGTTTTAAGTATGGTGTTGCGTAGTGCGTAGATGACGCAGTCATCGTTGGTATCGATGGAGCTACTGAATGCAGATGTTGGTGACAGTTTGCGTTCAGGGGGCAGTGCGTGCATGACGATGAAAGCGTAGACATCTTGCACGACAATCGCATCTGCGTTGAGTAGTGCTGTATGAAGGAGTTCGCAGGCGTAGACGGCCCTTACGTCGCCGGGTCCGACGAGTTGTTGAAGAGGTAGAAGCATGCTACATGCCGCCCGTAGATCGTGAGACTGCAGGATGGTGTAAAAGGCACCAGGGAGCGACACTTGGGCCAACGGGAAGAGCACGAACGCCGCCACCAGTGGCTCATGTACCCGACTTAATCGAGCAAACTCCTTCAGCGAGTCTACTGGATAACGAGCATGCAAGTATCGCAACAATCCTGACAACGCACGCACAGACGGATCTCGACCACAACGCAGCAATGCCCTCTGCACCTCCTCCACAGTCATCACCTCTCCCAACATACTCAAACCGCCTCCCGACTGGGACGTCTCCACACCAGACCCAATGACTCCGGGCTTGGGTGCAGACACAAATCCAGACCGCATACTCACCGGAGTGCCTGAGGCGAGACCCCCCGAAGGCAGACCAACCGAAAGCAGACCACCCGAAGGCGGACCGCCTGAGGCAGGTCGACTCAGCGCCGCGGAACCGGTGGCTGCTTCCTCGACCAAGCCTGTCGCGCGTCCAGCGATACCGCGCTCGGGAGTTGCACGTCCAGGGGCTACACGTCCAGGGGTTGCACGTCCAGGTGAGCCGTTAGCGGCCGTTTTGACGGCGTCGATTGCGACGGTGAGTAGGTGCGTCACTAAGTCGAAAAGCGTGGCCTTGGAGAGTTGATTGAAGAGCGCGGAACGGCGCGGTTCGTGGTAGAAGGGGCTAGTGGGGCTGGTGCAAAAGTCAAGCACGGCGGAGGCGAGGAATCGGCGTGATCGAAGTCCGATAAAATTGCCCTTGTCCACTGCAGAAACCAGACAGTCTGCGGTCGCATCCGCCGCCATCAGGATGCCTCCCGACCACGACTGAGGGCCACTAGCCCAGGAGCCCGGGAGGCCGGGGCTGGGGGTGGCAAGAGGTGGTACCTGGGGCGTAACGGCTGCCCGCTCACCGTTTTGTTCTCCGTCCGCAACAGGCGACCTCGCGCCAAGTTTGGCGCCAGCGCCGGCATGGAGTGCGAAGACGCTGACAGCGTAGCGGAGAGTGTAGAGTTTGGCTGTCTTGTCACTGACAGGTGGTAGTGCCCGCGGACAGATGAGCGAAATGGGTGCGTAAGGGTGAAGTTGGAGTGAGACGAGGATATGTTGCACACCGTCCCGTGTCTTGGCGATGAGTGAGACACCGCCGATGGTAGGGTCCGCGGCGTCGGTTGTGGTGGTGTCAGTGGCTTCGTGTAATTCGCGGAGTCGACCTGCGCACTCCAGCTGCGTCCGTTCTGCGCGTTGTGTGCGCTCTAGCGCTTCGATGGACTCGCGCCGCCGACCTCGCGCTAACAAATTCGCCGACACTCTTGGACTCGACGGCACGAACACTTCAGATCCCTCCGAGTAAGCCGACTCCGACCCCACGCTCGGCCCACTTATCGGCGCCCTACCTCCCTCCGGCTGGACCGCCTTCTGGGCCGTTCGGCTGTCTTCAAATACCCCATCCCGCCCCCCGTTGGGAATCGAACTCGGACCTTCCCGCTCCTCAGATGAGCCGTCCTTTCTTCGCTCTCGGTCCCACGACACGTCTTCGGGGTCGTCATCGTCGTCCTCAAGGCGAAGCGTTACGCTGGAAGAGAGCGACGTGTTATCGAAAGACAGTCTTTTGGCGATGAGCCCGCTCACTACGTTCCAACCGGCTCCGACCAAGTCGCTGTCCTCCTCGTCGTCTTCATCCGCGCTCTGATCACTCTCACCGCGGATTACCAGTTTGCGGGGTGAGGCGCGATGTCGCGGGAACAAGTGGCTGCGCTTAGGCGCCATCCGCACCTGCCGTTGCGCCGGCGACAGACTCCCCACCGCGCCAGCCGCTACGACCACGCCCGGACCGGGCACTGGCAACAACCTGCCCGCCTCCACCACGGAGCCGTCTCTGTCGCTGGCCATGTCTCTGCCTCGAGTTTCAGTCCCGTCTTGATTTCTTCCATCTGGAGTTTTGTCTTGAGCAGTCTGATTCAAAGGACTAGTACCCCTGGCAGGGGTGAGAGTACCCCTGGCAGGGGTGCGAGTACCAGAGCGGGCGGAGCTACGTTGCATATCGATGCTGGCTGCGCGTTTGCGAGGCGAGAGTTCGGGGTCTGCAGCAGCGTCTGTGCGTAGCATGTACTCGATCCCGACGACGTCGTGTTTGGTTGGGAAATGGCCGGTCGTGGTGACGGGCAGGATTTGGGAGCAGTCAGTGGCGATGGGGTCTGAGAGGACAAAGGCGACGTGCGCATAAAATGCGGGTCGGCGGTAGGAGCCGATGGAGGTCTTATTGAGCACGACGCTACCAAGCCGAAGTGTATCCTTCTCGTCTGTCACGAGATAAGTGAAGAGGTCCGAGGCAAATGTCAACGACTTGAGCGGCGCTGGCGTCCTTGCCACGTACAAGCAATCGAAGCACCACAGCTTCGTCGCCGGCAACGCATTCGTTCCGGGCACGCCAGCCGGCGTTGCCGCCGCATCCGAGATCGAAGCACTCCGACCCAAGACGCGATTCGGCGTGGTGTCTTTGGAACCCTTCCGCGCCTCACTGTGCTTACCCAATACGTAGCCGAGCTGCTGGTTCTCTTTCAACGCCGAAAACTCGACGCTGCCCTTCGGCGCGTACGCCGCACACGTGTGTGTGCCGGTGCATATGCTAACAAACGGATGTGGCCGATAACAGGCAATCGAGTTCTGAGGGTAGTAAACGCAAAACGGCGGCGGGAACGCCTCGTCGAACTTGAGCCGGAGTCCCTGACTCGTCACGCCCGCTAGCGGCAACTCTCGGCTCGGCGTACTCGTTTGAACCAACTCCAACACCGCCCGGAAACGCGCGTCCTGCAACCTCGCCTCCTTCGAACCCTCCAGGGTCTGCCACGTCGGCACCAGACATGGTGCCCAGCGGTTTTGAGCCGCAAGCACCGTCAACAACAGCGGACAAGACACAGTTGGTTTCAACTTGCCGCGGAACCTCAAGCACAGCGTTCCGGCGGACACAGTCGCCGCGGCAGCGGCGGCTGTGCCGCCGCCGCCGACCATGCCTGTCAGGCCGGCGAAGCCGCCGGCGATACCGCCGGCGATGTTGCCGGCGAGCGTGGTCACGCCGGTAGTGGTAGAGCCGGTGGCAGTGTTACTGCGTTCGTTGGTGCCTTCGGCAGCGTTCGGCTCCACTTCGAAAAATATAGTGGAGAAGAGCGTCGTGCCGACGCCGTGAACGCTGAGACACACGGTGAAGTATAGGATGGTGTCGGTGAGCCAGCCCATGGCACCACGGGGCATGAGGGTCGGTCCGACGTTGAGGGTATACCAGACGCGTCCGTCGCCCACGACGAGGCGTCCAAAGACGCGCAGGTCGACCGTGAACAAATAACTGTGTTCCGGTGACTCGAATACACGGTCGCAATACAACGGCTTCGTCAACAGGTCTAGACGAGGCATGGCGCCCGCGTCCACGTAGCGGTAATAGTTAGTCTTGCCACGTAGCACCACCCGACTGGACGGTGAGACCAAACAATTGCCTGGAATTACGACGTCGTACACACTCAATAAATTGCGCACACCTATCAACACCTTCGTGCAATCTGATGCCCACAATACCGGCGGACTCCGAGAAGGTACACGCAATGTCTGTGTCAACTCGCCTGCCCTTGTGTACCAATATAGCGTGCTACTTCCCGGTCCCACGGCCCCCTCGGCACTTTGGTCCTTTAAACTTCGACCTTCCTTTAAACTTGGGCTTTGCGGACTTTGGTCATCGGGAGGACTCTGGCCATTGGGGGGGCTCT
>NW_011645773.1:75466-91204 GCF_000223845.1 Gregarina niphandrodes | reverse complement strand
GGCTTCGTCAACAGGTCTAGACGAGGCATGGCGCCCGCGTCCACGTAGCGGTAATAGTTAGTCTTGCCACGTAGCACCACCCGACTGGACGGTGAGACCAAACAATTGCCTGGAATTACGACGTCGTACACACTCAATAAATTGCGCACACCTATCAACACCTTCGTGCAATCTGATGCCCACAATACCGGCGGACTCCGAGAAGGTACACGCAATGTCTGTGTCAACTCGCCTGCCCTTGTGTACCAATATAGCGTGCTACTTCCCGGTCCCACGGCCCCCTCGGCACTTTGGTCCTTTAAACTTCGACCTTCCTTTAAACTTGGGCTTTGCGGACTTTGGTCATCGGGAGGACTCTGGCCATTGGGGGGGCTCTGACTCTGGCCATTGGGGGGGCTCTGACTCTGGCCATTGGGGGGGCTCTGGTCATCGGGAGGACTTTGGTCATCGAGAGAACTCCGGCCATCGGGGGTCCGGGCGGCGTTGGGGTCGGTGGAATCTGGGTCGGATTGTACAGAAATGGGTCTGGGCTGGAATCCGTTCGGCGAGCCGGCTGTGTGTGGTGCATCGTCGTCGGGAACGACAACGCACAGGAAGGCACCGTTGCTGGACCAATAGTGTGTTGCGTGTGCAAAATACGGTACCGCGAACAGTGGTGTGGCGGCGACACCAACACTTGCCCAATTGGAGCAACGGTAACTGACAAGTAGTGGCGGATCTTTACGCGCGACAATGATCTCTCGACTAACGATACAGAAAGAAACGAAGTGCACATTCTCAACTTGCTCGTAACCAATTATCCGACCAATGAAACGACGCTGCATCTCCTCAGCCAATTTCCGACTACCGCGGCCACCCGTCGTTACGGGTGCGCCAGCCAGCTGCTGGAAGTTTGTGCTCGATGACGCACGCAATTTCCCCGAAATGACGCTCCCCGGACTCAAATTGAACCCAGCCTGACCGGAAAGTTGAGCGGAAAGCTGCCTGGACGACGAATGCCCGAACGGCAGCTGTCCCGACGGCGGCTGTCTGCACGACTGCTGCTGCTGCCCAGACAGTTGCTGTCCAGGCAGTTGCTGTCCAGGCGGTTGCTGCCCAGACAGTTGTTGTCCAGACAGTTGCTGTCCAGGCAGTTGCTGCCCAGACAGTTGCTGTCCAGACAGTTGCTGCCCAGACTGCAGCAGCGGCAGGTCAGGCTCGCTAAGGGTATAGGCTTCAGCGTAGGAAGTGGGGAAGGCGCCCGCCCTAGTTGTTGGTGGGACGGCTTGGACTGCCATGAGCATGCCGGTACCGAGCATGGCGAGAATGGCGCCGGAGACGCGATCAAAGTCGCTCCATACAACGCCTCGATTACCAAAGACGGCGTTAATACGTTGCCGATCTGTCTCGCTCGTCTTAGTCTGTTTTACGTCCAAAATCTGAGCCAGTGAACGACCACTGGATGTCTCCGAACGACCCTCCCCTCGCCCGTACGAAAACACCGGAGCATTTACAGCCGGCCAAACACCTTCAGGTAAATCTAATATCCGCATCAAGCCTTCACCTCTACTTGAATGCGACACCACAACGTCGCTGTTGTGTCGAGACATTCCTTCATGCAAACGACTCAACTCCGGACGACTCAACGATTTGTTTCGCAAACGACTCAGCGATCCCCCACGCAAACCCCGAGGGGCATCACTTATCGAGCACCCACCCGGCATCACCTCATTCCGCCCGGCTTCGCCAGTCGGAGTATGCACGTCCGGGCGGCCGGGATCAGTACGATCGGGATGAGTACGATCGGGATCAGTACGATCGGGATGAGTACGATCGGGATGAGTACGATCGGGATCAGTACGATCGGGATCAGTACGATCGGGATCAGTACGATCGGGGTCGGAGTCAAGAGGTCCAGAGTCCGTGCGTTGCGAATTATCGCGTAGCAAACTTGCTTTCTGGCCGGGTGCACCAGCTTCGTCGTTAGCTTCCGTTTGGCCGGTGTCGGTGAAGGCATTAATAGGGTCAGTTCTGGTGCCGGTTTGCGTGGCGCCGGTTCGAACGCGGGGGCGGTCGGTTTCGAGTGCGCGGTCAGTGGCGCGGTCGTTGGCGCGGTCTGCGGAGAAGGCAGCAGTTTGGTCGGCACTGGTAGTGTGTAGACAAGTGGGTGTCTTGAGCATGGGTAGATGGATGAAAGTAGTAATTTGCGTTTGTCCCGAGGAGATAACGGCGATGGTAGGTGATGGATCGAAGACAAGTAGTAGTCGGCCGATTTGTGCATGTCCGATGTTGTAAGCGTTGTTGAGGGGTAGTGGGAAGGACAACATGAGATTGGGTATAAGTTTTCGGATCATATTTTGGTCAGTCTCGAGCTTGGTAATTCGATTGCCAGAGGCCGTTTGGCTGATGGGCACCGGTTCACCGACCATAAGGGCTTTAGGCTTAACAGCCGGACTGGGTTGTGGTGGCGGTGGTTTGATGCCAACGGATGGTGAGGACTCAGTGACGACGCCATCTGTATTGGCCGCTGCCAATAAGTTAATTAAACACACGTGTTTCCTATTTTCCGATATGACCACCAACGTCTGCCCATCCTCCACCCCCCAGCTGACATACCGCCACCGGATCTGAGGGGACGTCGTCTTCTCGAAGCGAGCAGTGGGCTGCAATAGCGCGTCCGTGCATCGGTATAGCACGATCGAACTGCCCGCGATTACCGCAATCCTCTCCGGATCCGTCGGACTCTGACTTATGCATGATATCCCCTGCCACGCCGCCCGCCGTCCTGGACTACCCGGACGCCGTCCTGGACTACCCGCCCGCCGTCCTGGACTACCCGGACGCCGTCCTGGACTGCTTTCTGAACGACTTGGACTAACCAGAAAACCGGGACTACCTCCGGTCTCGGAACTAGTCTTGGCCTCACTACTCCTCTGCGCCGCAGCCTCTTGCGAACATCCCACTACAACTACTTTCCTGCGGAATAAGAACATTCATTTTAACTGTGGGGAAAATGGACGACGAGCTCAGCGGCCAAGTCGAAGACGCACTCAGCGACAACCGCGTTCCCCGCTATGTCAAACAGCTTATCCAAGACATCTACGCCCAGCTCTGCTTCAGATCCGTAAACCATTCCGCCCATAACCCAGGTAAGAAATACACCTTCTCGGCACACACACACATAGTGTGATGCCCCTTGGTGATCGAACCCCTTGGTGATCGAACCCCTTGGTGATCGGCAGCTTGCTTAGAGTATGCGGAAGACGAGCGTTGGGTAGAGGTGGGATCGTACGGCTTTTTCGGCGGCTTGAACCCAGGTAGTTTGACCAAGCGGCCGGGTTCAAGCTTGTTGGAGAAGCCGGGAAGGCCGAACCTGAGCACGTTACCGAGCATCCCGCTACGTCGTAGAGCCTTCGACTTTCGCGGACAGCCCCCTGCCAGCCAGATGGTCGCGGGCCCCGCCATGGCCGGGCCGGCCATGAACGGTCCAATGACGGGTGGTCCGGGTCCCATGACGGGTGGTCCGGGTCCCATGGCCGGGGGTCCGGGTCCCGTCACCGGGGGTCCGATGGCGGCGGGCGGTCCCATGACCGGGGGTCCGGGTTCCATGACGGAGTCGGGTCGTGGTGAAGGGGTGCGAACGCAACCGGAACTACGATCCGGTTGCGCCGAGACGCGAGCCATGAGCCCGCCACGGATCGATGTGGGTGCAATAACGCGACAGTTGCACGGAGACCCGGCGCAATTCTCAGACAGCCGCACCCTCGCCTCGGACCGACCCGGCGAAGGCCGTCCTGGGTTCAAGAGCGCATCTGTCTCACGTTCCGCACACCTCCTACACAGCGCCGCCACATCCGCCACCGGCACCGCTCCCGGATCGCCCCACCAAATGCATCCTGCGCAACTCATGGCCCAACACTCACAAGGCATGGCACAACAAGCGATGGCACAACAAGCGATGATGCAACAACAGACCATCAATCGGGCCAGCGGACTCATGGTGAGCAGAAGCATGTCGCGGGACAGGCAAATGCAAGGCCCCGTGCAAGGGATGATGCAGGGGCAGGCGATGCAGGGGCAGGCGATGCAAGGACAAGCGATGCAAGGACAAGCGATGCAAGGACAAGCGATGCAAGGACAAGCGATGCAAGGACAAGCGTGCAAGGACAAGCGCTGCAGGGACAGGCGCTGCAGGGGCAGGCGATGCAAGGACAAGCGATGCAAGGACAAGCGATGCAAGGACAGGTGATGCAAGGACAGGTGATGCAAGGACAGGTGATGCAGGGACAGGTGATGCATGTTGACGCCGGGCCGTCGGAGATGGTGCCTGGTGGGACATCGGTGGACGCGGCGAGTGACTGTGCGCGGAAGAGGGCGGGTCGGGACGTGTTGTTTTCATTGCGAATCGACTCGGTGGGGAATGGGTGTCGAGAGGTTGATGTGGTGTCGATAAGTGCAACGGACCGTCGTGTGGTGTTGGCGAGTCGAATTGTGACGTATTCGGAGTTGGTGGAGATCAAGAAGTTGGGTGAGGAGTTGGGATACGAAAACGTTTCCGAGTTGCCATTGGGACAGCGGCTGAGCGGCGAGACATGGGTATGTCAATTGAATCCGGATTCAGATGCGTGTCTGGGTCGTGTTTGTCGGCGATTGGCGGCCATGGCTTCCTCCGATATCAGTTGTGTTAAGACTTTGTTTCTCTGCAAATTTCTTCTGGGTAGCAAGATCCGATGGACGCCTGGTGGTCTGCACACACGTGTGGTTTATGTCTTTGTTAATGAAGGTCAAGATGGTGTCTTATCTCTGCCCGACAACGGTGTCAAAATACGCGCCCAAAAAGGTACGGCCATCTGCCTCACAGGCGATGTCAAAGGCCTTGAAAAAACCTCCGGTGGTGTATTCCCTGACGGCTACAAACAAGTGCTAATCGCTTGCTTCTCCGCACCAACAAACGGATTCTCATGAATACACGCACCACGCAACCCGCAAGAAGAGGCCTCTTTCTTTGAAACGGCCTCTCCCCCAGAAGCCTTTCCCTTAGATATTTTCCGCGCAATTTTTTCCAACGTCGGCACATCGCCACAACATCCCAAAATTGTCAAATGCATTTCGTCGTCAACAAGACATCCTCGAGTCGTGAAAAGCAAACCGGACCGTATTGGGGAATCGCTGGAAACTCTCTGCTTCATCAGAAAACTCTTTGACACATCCGACTGGCTGATTAGGTGATCATGTTCTTTCCATAACAAAATCGTACCAGCGCGAATGTGATTGTTAGGTTTTTCAAGCTTCGTCAATTCTTCCTCTATGTCATCAAAGTGCTCAGTGTGCTCCGTTAACAAGAGAGCGGGGGATTGGTTGAACGTTACCGGGTGGAAGATCGTGTAGTAGTTCTTGGTAGCATTGATCAATACTTGGTGGGAGTTTTCAGGCGTTTTATGTGCATAGAAAACACATCTCAAAGATTCATCTATCATGGTGTCGAAAGTAATGTAAAGATTCTTTTTACTTCTTCTAACACAGTCGTACCATAGACTGCGGTATTCTCGCGATGTCATGGTCTGCATACTCTGATTCGAGCCCTCACTACTAACCAAGGTGCTGGTGACCGATTGTGCAGCTATACCTGTCGAAAATAACCTACTCTTCACCTTCTTTAACTCACCCGAAATGGGGTCCAAATACCCCTCCCGTCCACCATCACCTGGTCGTCGCAATAACTTGGCCAATTTCTCGCCGTAATTCTCTGTGCTGTTTTCCAACTCACTCAGCACCCGCTTTGCCAACCCCGATCGTTCCCGTCCAGTCCCCAGTGTCCTGGAGTTTTTTTCGACAGGACCATCCGGAGTAGGTTCTGCAGCCGAGGAGTTACCTTTTCTTCGTCCTTTCTTTTTTACTAAGTTTTGACGCTCCTCAAGAACGCCAAATGTGTCCTGCGGCAGCTTCACCAAATCCTTCTTCAGCTTCATATCAGTGCCGTCCACCGGATCAACCCAGCAGCCCGTCTTTCGACACAATTCGGAAATCACACTGTCACAGTACAAATTGCCATTCCGCTTATTCACCAGGTAACTGTCACCCATACCGTACCGCTTGCCAGTCACCGGACAGCATGGATTGCCTTGCTCATCACGCGTGATCTGTACGGTGAAAAAATCCCTCTGGCTCGCAGCTTCTCCCGTCACCGGATTCTTGCCGTAGTCACTTAACCAGGCTAACAACTCTTCTTTCTCAAAGAACTAAAAGCGACGAGCATTCCACGCAGGGGACGACCACTCTATGGAAGGGACGACCACTCTATGGAAGGGGGGAACACTCTATGCAGACTTACGTAACCAGACTTGTCAGACAAGACCTGCTCTGCCGGGTCGAACGGTTTCAGTCGGAGCTTGCAATAGTCGAAAGGAACCACCGCCACGCGTCGGTCCTCAGTACTCGGCTTGGCGCTGCAGGACAGCTCGCCATGAATCAGGTACAACTTATCCTTTTGGTGACGGCCCCTTGCCATTGATTAGTTCTCGCACACACACGCTCTTCTTTAGAAACACTCTTCTTTAGAAACACTCTTCTTTAACTTTCACAGACGGGGGCAATTTCTTTACGACAACTCAACTACCTGGGTTCCAACTTTCGGGCAACTATAGAAGGCAACGGTTGGTGACTGAAGTGCCTGGATTTCAGCCGCCAATTCGCGCAGTCAATTCGTGTAGCGGAGAAGAATAAAAACTAAAACCCGCGGCGGCGGTAACCTCCCCCGCGGCGGCGGTAACCTCCCCCGCTATGGCCAAACTCCCTCGCCATGGTTACATCCCCCCTTTCATCACTTGATCCCAGACGCATCTGTCATTCGCGACGGGCGAGGTGAAAAGCTCATCGTAATCACGTATGTCGAGCCCGGCACCGCGCGCGAAACGTGCTGTCCGACCTATGCCACGACAAGGTCCGAAACGGTGGTCAAGGTCAAACCTGCGCAACGAGGCCTCCACAGGATGATCGAGTTCTCCAAGTTCCTGCAAACTGCCCGAGTTGGTTCATGACCACTACTTGTACTACTTCCGACCACTTGTACTATTTCCGACCACCCGTACCATGACCCACCACTTGTACCACGTGACCCACCAGTTGTACCACGTGACCCACCACTTGTACCACGTGACCCACCACTTGTACCACGTGACCCACCACTTGTACCACGTGACCCACCACTTGTACCACGTGACCCACCACCGGCACTATGACGTAACCAAGCTTACCAATCATCGTTGGGAAGTCCCGTCCTCGGGGTCTTCGGCTGCTCGGCACTGCGTTTTCGCTCGCGCTTGGGAGTTCGATACACAGAAGAAGACATCGCGTCAAGGAGCAACCACACCCGCACCTAAAAATTCGAGCCCCCCCCGGCCCAAAAATTCTGCCCAACGTCCACATAGTCCGGGACGGTATTGCACTCCACCGGAACGACAACATCGAGTCGGTTGCCTGCGCGCACACAGTTCACGGACGACGCTGGTGCGTCACCGAACACTCGTGCGTCACCGAACGCTCCGACATCATAAACACAATATGTGTTTATGATGGGGAGAACACAATATGTTGTAAAGAGAGCAAAGAACGGCTAGCTAACTAACTAGCTAACTAACTATGATTCCGCCAGGCTGAATTGTACAGGGCTGGCCTGGCCGAGCATCCACGCGGCCAGTGATTTAGCCAGGTCGATTCTTATCAGGTAAGTGCGGGTACGGAGTCAAAAATGAAAGGAGTTACTATGCTTCACCTTCACGCTTCCGCCGTTTGCTTTCTTTGGCGCTCCGCCGCGGTGCCGGGTCCCTGAGAAAACGGCTTCTTCTCGTGCCGTTGTGGTCGTGCTCGTTCAATAACGATCGTGCTGTGAGTGAGTACTGTTCAGGGTCGCTCGAACCTCCAGCTGGCACGGGGGGTTCTGCTGTGGTAGGCTCCTGACTTCCACGTTCTTGACTTCGGTCCTGGTTCCGTTCCTGGCGATGCTTACCCGTAAGGGGTGTGTCTAGCTCGGCAGACCCTCGCTCTCCCGACCCCCGACCGTCTCTCTTTAGCTCCCGATTTCGCTCCGATTCCCGGTTGCGGTCCCTGCCACCATCGCGACCTCCTTCCTTCGCTCCTTCCGTTCCTCCGTCCTTTCCTCCTTCCTTGCTCGCATCATCGTCCGTCCCCGCGAATCTGCCCTGCGTTTTGTTTTCAGGCTTGGCTCCTCCCCCGGGGCCCTTGGCCGGAGCGGCCCCTTTCTTGGCCGAGCCGCCGGCTACGTCGCCATCCTTCCCGGCTACGTCGCCATCCTTCCCGGCTACGTCTCCCGAGACTGCGGCGGCTGAGACTGCGACGCCAGAGGCTTGGTCTCCAATGAGCATGATGTCGGGCACAGGTGTAAGGTCGGCAGCTCCTGTAGCCGCATTGATAGATTGCCAACCGAGGGCCTTTGTTTTACGTTCTAGCGCTGAAGTCTTGTTGGAGTTGAAGTTGTCAACCGAGCTTTTGGGAGTGAGGTACTTGACGACGGAGCTTTCAGACGGCGGTACGGCTAGGTTGATAGGACGTTCGCTGGCGACCCAGCTGCGATGTACATGGTAGTCTGAGTCTTCGCTCAGCTCAAGATGCAGTTGGCTTTCCTTAGCACTGCATGGCATCCTCAATTCACTACCCGTCAACAACTCTGCAGACAACTCCGTCCCACGTCGTAAAGAAGATCCAATCTTTACACTACTCCCATCCTTCAACTCCAACCGAGACAAACTCGTGCGATCTGAACAATGATCACCCAACACACTATGCGACTGAACAGACGATGAGAACACGCCCCCCACCACCATCCCGCCGCGCACTGACAGCCGAGACATCTCCTCCACAGACACGTCCTCGGAAACCGAGGCCGATTCACCCCGCAACACGGCTCGAGACCGACTGTGCACCGACATCAGTCTGAAGAAACGTGTGTGTGTATCACCCCCAATGTGTGTCACCCCAAATGTGTGTCACCCCCCACCCTCCCGTAACTCGTGCGCACTCCCGTACTCTGTGTTGATGGTCTTGCCCTCAAGAGCAAGGCGGCTGTTGTCACTGACTCGGATGCGATCTGCGGCAAAGGCCGTGTTAGTGACCACATCCAGTTCGGAGGCGCCTTCCAGCTCGACAAACTGCGTCTGCTGGAAATCGTGTCCGACTTTAACCCATGACCCGCGTTTTACAATTAAGCCACCAGCCAACTGCAATAACGACTGGGCACTCCACGACGAAGATCGGTCCACAAACACCGTCCCGTTTACAGTTGCCACGCGACCCGTCACGTCGCTGTTCCGTGACACCGCCAACGCCGGTACGAGGCTTCCGCATCCACCGCCGACCTCTGCCCCTCCCTCTTCGTCGTCCTGTTGCGGCTTCTTTTCTGTCGTGGTGGGTCCAGTTGTAGGTGCCAGGACGCGGTCGTGGGTGCGTATTTTGAGCTTGTCGATGTGTGCCTGTGAGCCGAGTGTGACAACAAGGGAACAGGCAACGTCGGCGTCGCCGGCAGCGAGAATCGAACCTGCGACCAGGCGGCATCCGCCAGCGCCAGCGCCGAATTTGCGGTGTGCGCGGATGGCGCTAAAGTTCGAGGCCGAGACGTACGCGCTGGCCAGGATGTCGTGGCCCTCAACCGCGCTCCAGTCGTCGACAATGAGGTGCTGAGCGATCGAAAGTCGGCTGTGCGGCACCACGAGCTCGCTGCCTTCGCCGATTTCAACCGCACCCGCCAGGATCTCGTTATGACTGTTATTCCCAAGACCAGAGCCGACCCCAAGACCGGAACCGACTCCAAGGGCGCCGCCTAAGCTAGAGCCGCCTAAGCTCGAGGTGCCCAAACTGGAAACAACCCCCAAGCCGGGACTGCGGGGTTGCTTGTCGTGGTCGTCAGCAGAGCACACGTCGAGCGTGCGGCCAAGGGTACCGCCTAAAGCGGAGCCCCCCACGCCGCCTGGAGCCTTCACGCTCGGGTCGGTGGCTTGGACGAGCTGGACCAAGTCGCTGGGATTGAGTTCGCGAGCGTCAGTGAGGGCGAGCGACAGCGGCGTCACGAAGACCTTGGCGCCGATGCCGAGTATGAGTCCTGTCCGGGCCTCCAGCGCGGCCGTGCTGGCGTTATCGTGTGCGCCGGGGTGTGTGCTAGAGTGTGTAAGAGTGTGCGTACCGGCACGACCGACTGTGCGGTCTGCGGGTGCGTGTGAGTCCCCTAGGACGAGGACACTGTGGGTGGTGACTAGCGCGACTTCTGTTTTGAGTTTGGCCTTGACATAGGCAGCGGCGTAGCCTGCCAGTTTGAAATTGTCGGCTTGGACCTCGGCGGCCTCGATGAGAAGGTTGCTATTCTCTCCGGCGACCAAACCTTGTGTGCGAACAGTGCGTCCCTGGCGCACGACGAGAGTGGAACTGCCCAGCACGGCAATGTCGCCCCACTCCGACCCACTGGAGTCGATTGCCGCGATCTCGCTACAAAACGACTCCAACGTGGAACCTCGATCGACACCGATCGCCGGGGCCTCGATGCTCCCGCGCGCTACCAACCGACTTCCGTTTTTTAGGTGAATCAACCCATGTCGTACCTTCACCCCCATCCTGTCACTCCCCATCCTGTCACTCCCCATCCTGTCATTGATCGTAGTACTGCTCCTGTCACTGGTCGTGGTACTTATCGCACCGCTCATGGAGGGGCAGGAGAAACCGTCTTCCTTAAAGCTCCGCGCTGTTGCCACCAACGTACTCGCACCGTCCAGAGAGATAGTGTGCGATTCCACACGACCACCCACCACCAAATGACTGCCCCCGATCACCAGGTTGCTGTAAGGCAGGTGCAGGTCGCCTTCCACCACATGGAAGCCTGCCATGTTCGCTGCCACCGAGCGAGAACATTTTTCCGTCGCAAACTTGGACAACGCAGTCCGCTTTATCCGCACGTCGCCCGCGGCCTCCCCCGTGTCTGCCGCAGCCTCCTCCTCTTCGTAGACTGTGATATTAGAACTCGCCAACACCTGGATCCGTCCACTGAGCAGACACACACACGGGTTGTACGGGACGGGTACAGGGAGAGTATAGGGATGGAGTTACAGGGATGCAGGTACAGCAGTGAAAGTACAGGTACAGTGCTGGATGTACAGGGGGATGGTGGAGGCAAAGTGCACAGGAGGTAAGATGGTGTAGGGCAGAGTCAGACAGGCCGGACGCCGTACTTTACAACGAGGTCGCCGGTCACAACCAACGGGTGCTGGATAAGCGCGCTGGTGCAGGCCGGGTCATCCCAAAGCGTCTTCCCGCTACCGGCGGGCAGGGTCACTTTGGCGACGAGATCTTCGACACGGCGGAAGTCGGCAGCCCTAACCAACAGCGTGCCGGCCAGCAGCCACCACACCGCCAGCACGCCGGTACTGCCATGAACGTTACCAGATTTCATTAAAAATAACCGCTCAAGTAGATCACCACGCCCACTGCATGCCTGTCCCACCCCGTCGTTTGCGCTTACTTGTCACACAGTTTGTTGTCACACACAGTTTGTTGCCACACACAGTTTGTTTGGCTAAATGGCTGAATGAGTTTGTAGTGATTGGTCCGAAGTTTGGGCAAGAGGAGTCCCTGCAGGGGGGCATGGTATACCCTCGGCTAGACCGAGCGGTGTCGTCGCTGGTGTTGACGGAGACGAACGAGAGTTACCTGCCGATTGTGGTACAGTCTCGACCGACGGAGGACTTCCGGCTGACGGAGATTACCTTGGTGGCATACCTCGGAGACCAGAACAAAGAAGTCATTGAGCACTTGTTGCACCCGATGGACCATCGGAGACAGTTGGAAGCAGGCGCTATTTCGGCGAAAATGGCGAACCGAAGTTTTCAAGTTGGTGCCATAGCTGGCCCAACTAAACGAAAAGCCCCTTTCCTCCAGGGCGTACCTTTTGTCCAAGGTCTTCCGCAGACGATGCCTGTTGGACGAAATTCATTTAGACTGGACTCAAGACTTGCACTCGCCTTTCGGCCAGTCAAAAAGACGAACATGAAATTATTACCTGAGATCACACATGATGATAGACTCCGAACTGCCAGTGATGAATATTCGTGGCTGAGTCGCAAGAGAACAGATAACACGTACTTGCCGAAGCCTGGCCCCGAGTTCCGTCGCACGGATCCAGGAATACCCATCGCGAGTAGTCCAGCCCGTCTGCCACCAACCAATGGTCTAGCACCCACCAATGGTCTAGCACCCACCAATGGTCTGGCACCCACCAATGGTCCAGCACCCACCAATGGTCTAGCACCCACCAATGGTCTGGCACACACCAATGGTCTAGCACACACCAATGGTCTAGCACACACCAATGGTCTAGCACACACCAATGGTCTAGCACCCAATGATTTAGTACCCAATGATCTAGCGCCTAATGGTCTAGTACCAGTGGGTCTAGTGCCCAATGGTCTAGTACCAGTGGGTCTAGCACCGAATGGTCTAGTACCCAATGGCATGGTACCCGTTGGCCTAGCACCCCATAATCTTCCGCCGGATGGTCTGTCACCGGGTGGTATAGACGGTATAGAGCCTGGTGGTTTAGAGCCTGGTGGTTTGGAACACATTGGTTCAGAACCAGGCACAGACACGGGTCGGGTTACTGCATTAATGCCCGTGGTTAAGTCTCCGGTCGGGAGTCCCGATGCGGCGGCCAAGAGAGAGGCGGCCAAGAGAGAGGCGTACGCCAGTCGCGCATCGAGGGTGGAGGTTGCGGGAGGAAGGACGGACCCGGCGAGACCACAGCTTAAGACGATTCGGTCGAAACTAGGTGCATTTAAGTCGACCATCAGTACCAAATCGGTTGCAGGCATGAAGTCAACGGTCAGCGTGAAATCAACCTTCGGACTCAAATCCAAGTACGGCGGCGAAGACGTCCACCTGCCACGAACGGATAAAAAAAAGGGTCATTTACCCTCTCGCGTAGTGAGTCCCATGTACAGTGACCGAGCACCCAACGTAGACCGAGCACCACTACCGCTGCCCGACGCAGGCCGAGCTCTCACCGCCGATCCCATTGAAGTAGAAGACATCGCGGCGGCCGCTGGCATCGCAGTAGCCCTTAGTGCTGTCAAAATTGCGGAACATAGACTAGCCCAGGTAACCTCAAACCAGCCATTAAAGAACAACGCGACGGTTAATGATCATACGATTAATGATAACCCCATTAATGAACACAGCAGCGAACACACGATAAGTGAACACACGATAAGTGACCACAAGATGGATCTACAAATGACGAATGAGCGACCGAAAAGGAGTGAGCAACTGAATAGGAATGAGCACGAGAATAAGGGAGATACGTCCTCGGATACTTCGCAGCGCAGGACACGAATGCTCGGGTACGAACTGGAAGAGTTCTCCACTCCAGAGCACGTAGGTCAGAAGCGCACGCAGTTGCTGCCGACGACCAGCGAGGGCCTCAAGTTGAACTCAGTGCGTTTTCCGATGGTGCCGGTGATGAGCTACCACGACGGACAGGTGCCAGCGGAAGCTGAGCCGGCCCCTGACGCCGGAGCTCTTGTCGCTGGCGGTCCTGTCGCTGAGATCACTGGAGGGTTAACGAGCGGGACCACAGAGGGGTCCACGGGGGACCGAGTGGCCGCGCAAGTCCGTGTGGGTTCGCCGTTGAGTCGACTAGGACGGGTCAAGCACCCGGGCGGGGCGCCCGGGTCGCAAACAGAAAGTGTGTTCGTTGACGATCCGGGGTTGGGCTTCATTAGCAGCGAAGGGGTCCTGGTTCCCTTCAAAGGTTCTCTGAGTTCGGAGTCCAGCCTCGCAAGAAACTCTAGTCCTGTTGCGGAGCGGCCACCGCGTATGTTACCTTCAGAAAGCAGCGCCTCCTCAAGCAGTCGATCCGGCGTCCTCGGTCAGTCCTATCTGAGCGAACACCAAGCCGTTACAATCCAAGACCACACGGGCCCAGACGACCGGGGCCAGGACCAGACGGGCCAAGGCCAGACGGGAAGTGTGCCGTCGGCAGCGACGTGTTTCCGGAAGGAGGTGCGTGCGGGGCAGTCGGAGACGGCGGTGCCTGCGAGTGTGTTTCAATCAGCACCGCATTTTTCAAGTGTGTCCTCCGGTGGCCACGGACGGGCGGCAGTCAGCGGGGCAGCAGCGGTGGTGGCCGGGGCGACGGTGGCCGGGGCGACGGTGAACGGGTTGGAATCGAGCAGTGACGAGGTATCGGAGGTCGGGGACGAAGCCATTTCGCGACTTATGGCCGAGTATCACTCGGAACGTGGTCGGTTAAGGGGCAGTAGTCTTTGGGTCTCTCAAACCGCACACACGCGCGATCGAAGCGCCACAAGCATTCTGTATTCCGGAGCCAATCACGACACCACGGACCAGGTCCCGGCCTACGACCAGGGCTTCAGCTTCGGCTGCGCTGCGGAACTGCAACGCTCAGTCGCGCCACTCGCAACCGCTTGCCCAGCCGCCGCGCTGCGTGGCGCCCTCGTCTTCGACCGTGGCGCCGAACTCGAAGCCTTCGACCGGGAGGCAGGCGTGCCCTTCGCAACGCACCACTGCGGCCAAGAGGAGACTGGCGACCCAGGACGCAGCGACCACAAACTTAGCGACCAAGACCGGAACGACGACCCGGGACGGAACGACGACTTAGTACGGAACGACGACTTGCGGCGAAGCGAAAACTTGGGACCGAGTGACGAGTTGGGACCGAGTGACGAGTTGGGACCGAGTGACGAGTTGGGACCGAGTGACGAGTTGAGACCGAGTGACGAGTTGGGACCGAGTGACGAGTTGGGACCGAGTGACTTCGGCGAGGAGGCGGTACCATGGAGCGAGGCCGAGTTGGTGTGTGCAGACCGGTCGCAATGGTCGCTTGTTCGTGCTCGTGAAGACCCTCGAGAGCTTGGTCGTGGTCAGGCCCCTCGAGAGCTTGGTCGTGGCCCGGACCCTCGAGAGAAAGGTCTGGAGGTAGCGCAGTGCCCGGGAGGCGGGTGGTTGACGCTGGCGGGGTCTGATTTATGGGTGGAGAGACGTGCGTTCCGTCGACAGCCGGGGGCCGCGAGTCAAGTACATCATAGCAGTCGCGTGGGCTACGCGCATTTGCGGCATTCGCTACCACACGTGTTTGCACAGGCTTCGCCGGCAGCGCCTGCATTGCTCCAGCCACAGCCTTTTTCCGGCCGGCATCCAGTGCAGCCTTCTTTGTGCGCCAGACATCTTTCCGGCCGGATACTGGGCCGGTCTACGGAGCTCCGCCGGGGTAGGGACTGCCAATGGGTCGCGGATTCGGACTCCCGATAGGTCGCGGAACCAGTAGTCTGGAACGCCCTTGGTGGTCTGGGACGCCCTTGGTGGCTCAGGTCCGCTTTCGGACTGGTGGGTGGATGGGTAGGTGGGGTCTTTTTCTCGCGATAAATATGTTGCCTCAGCAGCAGGGGGTGCTGAATGAGTTGCTAAAGAAGGTCGAGAATCCCTCGGCCCGGATCGTGTCCATGGTCCAGCGTATTTTGGACCGCATCCTGGCGCTGGACCTGGCGACGAAGAACAGCAACCCGGACCTTATCTCGTTCTTCTGGTGTCGCTGTGCCACACAAGAACTGGCCTTTCAGCAACAACAACAATGCGACCAACTTGCTAACCAGTACGGACCGGTCGTTGTGCAGAAGCTCAACAAGACCAAAAAGAACAAACCGTCCGCCACCGACGAGAAAGCCTTGTAACCTCCTCCCCCCCCCCCCC
>NW_011645773.1:64964-75231 GCF_000223845.1 Gregarina niphandrodes | reverse complement strand
GTTCACCCACTGATGGTTCACCACTGATAGTTCACCCACTGATAGTTCACCCACTGATAGTTCACCCACTGATAGTTCACCCACTGATGGTTCACCCACTGATAGTTCACCCACTGATAGTTCACCCACTAATGGTTGTAGTTATTACACACAGTTGGTGGTTGGATTCGATGGTCTTTGCGAGCGGGCGCGTTCTGAGACGGAGTTTTTCTCGAACTTTGCCATTGTGATAAAAGAGCTCCAGAAGCGACAGGAGGCGTGGCGTATACGGTTCCAAGAGCAAGCAATAGACAAGTTAAAGGTGATTCGGGACTCTCAGTGCGAGTTGCGTCACAAGGCGTTGGTATTGGTGCAATCCCTGGCGGAAGTCGCGCGGCAACGACAAGGCTTTGAGATGGATCCGGAGGACTCGCAACACCTGGGTTCTGAGTATGACCGGATTTTACGACGGCTATGTAAGAGCCCGAATTGCCTAAGTGTGGAGGTAGAAACACTTGGGCAAGGGCTCCGGAACATATCGCAGTTGCAACAGAGACCCTCTCAACCCTTATCCTATCACCAAGTCGAAAGGCTTCTACAGCTAAAGAGCGAGATTGGCAAACACCAGGAGGAGCTCGAACTTATTAAGCAAAAACTCGCAGCGCAAACCACCGCTGCAGGCCCCTTCATGAGGTCTAGATGACTCATCCAGATCAACCCGTGCAACTCGTACACATACCCCACAAGAACATGTCCACCTAGTCCCCGTATCTGTCCTGTATCTCTTTGGCTACTGTATCCATCTAGCTCATCGCCATCTAGCTCATCGCCACCTAACTCGTCGCCACCTAACTCGTCGCCATCTAGCTCATCGCCACCTAACTCGTCGCCACCTAACTCGTCGCCCTTTCTTCGTGACCATTGGCTCCTCCGGAACCCTCGACTGCTGGTCATTCACTTCTAACTGTTAGCTGGCTAAGGCTCCTCCTTCTCGTCGGCCAGCTTGTTCGCCTTCTCGGCCGTCAGGTCGTAAACCCGTTCCGCATCAATGCGAGCCGTAGAATAACCGATGACGCACATTGCCATAGCGGTGATGATAGTGAATTGCGACATGTTGAAAGGTGGAGCGGTGGGTAGCAGGAAGGATGAGGCTAGATAAGTGACGAACAACCCAAGACTCAGAGCCAACGTCCTGTACACAGATCCCAGCTTGGTCATGGTTTTCACAATCAGCCAGACCTTTATCGTTTCAAACAAGGTCATGATCCACACCCCACGGTGAAACTCTCCAAACGGGAATTTGTGCCAAGAGTTGGTCGCCCATAATTCAAATGGCAGGATGGCAAGACTGACTGACAAACCAGCCAAACGATTTTGACCAAACATGATGGGGAACGTGTCGTTGATTCGTCGCATCGTAAGTTCGTTGTGGATACCAGCAGCAACGTTCATAAAGATCACGCATATACCGATCTAAAAGAACAAGGGATGCATTATTTTGGCCGCGCACACGCGTGTGCGCAGCAATAATAATTTGGGTCGGAATTTCGGGACGCGGTAGAGTGGTGTGTTTGGGGCTTACGAATAGGATGAAGTAGTCGTTGATGACGATTTGTGTCAGACCTCTGCTGACGTAGGCAAGGACGGCCCAGAAGGTTCCGAAGAGCGTGCAGTACTGGGTGACGGAGATGCGTTGGTTGAAGACGAGTCGTGATGCGGCGACAGTGAGCAGGAGCCTGAGTTGGTTGATGACCTTCCAAAGGGCTGGGTCCAGTGCGACGTTGATGCGAAGGACGACGACGTCTCCGATACAGCTGGTTACGACCATGGGCAGGTTGGCGAAGATGTTCTTGCGGTTGAAGAGCCGACCGAGTCCTTCGGAGCCTTCGGTGTAGTAGGCTAGGAAGATGCATATAGCCACGGAGACGACATAGGAGATAAGGTAGGGCATGCGCGGAATGTAGTCGATGCGTTTGACGCCGTCCTTGATGACTGCGAATTGGTCCGTTACAGAGGCCAGACCAATAACGAGCACACAGAGCCCAAAGATCAGCATGTCCGCGACAATGTTGTTTTTCTTTATCTGTTCGTCGTCCATTTGGCTAATCACCTCTCGACTTAAAATCGAGTGTCGAGCGAAGTCTGATTGCTTGGCCGTGAGCTCCGCATAAACCTGGCGACCTGAATAATACTCCGGTTCCGTCATGATCGACGACGTTTCTCGCCGAACCACATCTTCCGGATACAAGTGTGACAAGGAACGCTGCTGGGGCTCGAATTCGCTCTCCGACATCGTGCTGCAAACTATGCACCTTCCTCCCTAACTACCCGCACGTCTCTCTCTAACTACTCTCATCTGCTCGGGAGCGCTATGGGCGTTGAGTCATAGCTCGTTTGACAGGCGGTAGAGAAGCGACGTCAGAGACGCCGGCAGCCCGCATCCAATTCCTGACTAGCTCCAAAGGCGTGGTGCCCAGGTTAACCTGGACCACGCCCTGTCGCGGCAGCGGCTTTGCAGGCTCCAGACTGCACCAGGAAGGGCTGTAGGCGCCGAGTAGCTCCGTGGTGCGTGATGTTATCAAACATGCGACGAAACTCAACTCCTGTAAACTAGACTGCATCACAGCTGCGCGCCAGTCGGCCCCGTCAGTTGCCGCCCAGGCCAGGAACAGGAACTTGTCCAACTTGCCGTCTGCAGCACTACCGCCTGGAGCAGTGAAGCACTCCGCAAGACGTTCGTCGATGGGCAGGTCTTCCCCGTCGTCGCAGATGGTGCTCAGGGCTCGGCTAACGTTGGTAGCCAGCGCAATGGAGGGGCTGTGGCCGGCGTCGGCCCTGTGTTCGATAGTGAGAAACGCGTGTGCGAACGTAGAAGTCAAGACAGGCACAGCGTCAGCCAGTAGCTCGCGGTAATGAGTATTCCAATAGCGAAGCAACTCGTAGGAGTACATACCCGAAGCGTCCACGCCGCAGAACTCGACAAATCGAGCCCAGACGGCCCCTGCGTTGAAGTAGTCGTCGACGATGCTGGTTGGGTCATCGCCCATCAGTGCCAACGTCTTCAAAAAGGTCGTGGGCGCAGTCGTAGTCGCCTCGATCATCACAGGGCGCGCAACCGCCGGTGAGACGGGTCGTGCACACACGTACGGAACCGCAGCCAATTGATTAATTTGTTCTGCCACGCGACCGAGACGCTCGCCCAGCTGGTGATAATGCTCCAGATCTTCTTCGTTCACAACATCGTCGGAATCTAATTTCGACAGCACATCTCTGGCCAATGCAGCTTGATACCGGTAGTGCAGTAGCTGCGCCAGCGTCACACCCAATCGGCCATCTGCGTTTCCAAATTCACCATTCTTTTCTCCGACTACTTTGTCCTTTTCTATTGCTCCGTTCTTGCCCAAGACGAAGTGTACTAACCGACTACCGGGCTGGTGGTGCAACGTCTGACCCGCAAATTGCCGCTTCACTGAAAGACTGATTTCAGTCGTTGGGTCGAACGTAGCCAGACCAATTACTTCGTCCTCGATCCGTTCCTGACTGACTCCGAGGTGTTCCCGAGGATTGGTCGCGAACGCAACGGATACTAAAACGAATATCCTAAACCGCATGCAAGTATCGGGTGCCATGGGACCTAAAGAACCCGGATTCAATTCCCCTCTCCGCGGTCGACAGCCGTGTTACGTGTGCTTGAAAGACAAAGGCGTCCTGCATAGTAGCTGTGTCATCTGCAGTGCTCGAGTGCACTCATCCTGTTGGAAGAAACTAGCCATATGCGCGCGTATCAGTCAACTAAAACTCTGGCTGGGCAAATCCAACCAACAAGCGCCTTTAGATAAATGCCCTATATGCAGGTCAGGAACAAATCAGTTCTATGGCTATGACGTCCTACCTCAAGAGCCACCCGGACTCAATGCTTTACTCAAACTCAGTCGACTCAGCACCAAACAAGACTTCCTTACCTCCCGTGCGCATCAACACTGACCCATTATCCGCCCCGTTGACCTATCCGCCGCTGACTCCCACTCACCCGCCAGTGTCCCACTCACCCGCCAATTGTTACCTGCACCCGCTGATTCCCAGCTATCCAAAGGAGTTCAAGCCGACCTATCCTTCATAACTATGATTTGCGGGTGTGTTGGCACCACCATTGACGTGCTTTGGTATGCTGTTAACCCCAGTAAGTAACCAGCACGACTGTCAAAATGCGTCTCTCAGACACCCACTGGACCATGGTCGTTATTCCGACTGTCGCCATCGCCTACGTAATTATTGTAGCATACCTTATATGCAGCGCTCTAGTCCAACGAAGGTAAGTCCCCTACTTCCTTTCAATATCTACCCCCCCAGCCTGTGGCGGGAAGGACTGCCCAACCTGCCTCAACCACTCAGCAACGACTACATCACTCTGGACTAACATGGTTTCTAGACCTCCGCCCGTAAAAATTCCGTAAGGACACAAAGTCTTTTGAACATCAACACTCGTTCCTTGCGTTATAACCTTGACGATCATCTCAATCAAGCTTTTCCTTGCCCGCTCGAGATGGCTTGCCCGCTCGAGATGGCTTGTCCGCTACAGGTGGAAGTAGGACGTCCGCCACGACGCGACCCGCAGCGGTGCCCGCGGCGCTGCAAAGCATGCCCATCGGCGCCCCCGTAACGAAGGCGACGCCGACCGCAAACGCCCCCAAAGGGGCACACACAGCGGTTGTACCAAGGACACCTAAAGCACCCCCCATCATTAATGTGAGCTTGGTGTCGGGTGTGTATCGGCCATCTCCTAGGTCTGTAGTCGCCTCCGGCTGACTCCGGACGTTCCAGAAGACTGACGAGTAGTCGCCAGAGGGTTCGAGCGCTCTGTAGGTCTGGAGCAGCGCCTCACGCAACTCACTCATGGTCGCCATCGACGTCTCCAACGGTGCTATTGGGTCGCCCGCTACCAAGTGGCCCCTAGCCGAGCAGCCCCTAGCCACGTGGCCGACCTCGGCCAGGTTCGCCAAGACCGCTTGAGCCATGCGAACCCGATTGGTCTCACTAGTTGTTGCTTCAAAATTGCGGTGGGAGGCGGCACCCGCTAGGTCTAGTCTAACGATGGGGCGATTTGCGTCGCTCACCAACTGGACCTGGTCCCGGTTGAACAACGTTTCTTCGCTCTTCATCAACTCGTCCACCGTCTGCAGGGCGATAATTAGGAACAGCCGCGGCGTAATCTTCTCTTTGCCGCCAAGCAGTCTCACACACCCAGGCATGGGTGGACAACCATCCGGGACAAAGCCTCGCCGACTACTCCCTTTCACGAGGCGCTCAGCAGTTAGAAACCTAGAACCCGGCGAAGCCTCCACACCTGGTACAATAACGTCGAATGTGACCCCAGCCAGCACCGACCACGTCGGCAAGTCTTCCCGCAACCGCGCAGCACAGCAACCTCTCATCGAGAAAAAAAATTTATTCGTGACGCGAAAAAACACGTCCCAGAGGCCAACAAAAAACAGCAACCCGCCAACAAACAACAAGTGACTAGTTGGTCGAGTTTGGTGAACGAGCTTGTGGCGCGAAAATTTTAACGAACTGGCCTGATGAACACTCTCGATACTTGGCTCACTTAGGTCGCGTGGGCGTCAGTCTCCACAGGTGGCTCAGGCTCAGTCTTTTGAATCCATAGGGCACAAATCTAACTGTCAACGACTTTTCACAAATTGGCGAAGACAATTCACTGTTAGGGGACACCAGCAGGCAGGCAGACAGGCAGCCTTCTTCACGCAGCATCTAAGCACGGTTCCTGGAGAAAAAGTCATAAGCCAGGGCCTTGGGTCCATAGTCCAAGACCTTAGTCCAAGAGTCCATAAACTCCTCGACCAAGATTCCTGGACCAGGATGCTATAACCCTGGGCTCTTTGTTATTCGACCAAGAGCATCTTGAAAGCGCCGCCGGGTCGAATAACAACTCCACCACAGCTTTTGCTCGCAACGTCGCTTCTTTTCCGCTTGTCCACACCTCTCGCCTTCAGCGATCGCAGTTTCTGGAAAAAAGTCTGTAACAGTCCTCCTAGTAACACTCTTCTTTAGAGGACTGATTTCAGGACCGAGAACGTTCCAGCTATGGAGGAACGTCCGGTGTTGTGTTTTCAGTGCTGTGAGTAGTTGCCTGCAGCGGTGCCGGTGGTAGCAGCAACGGCGGTGCCGATGCCGATGCCCACCAGCCTCCCTGCCATTGATTTCTGTAACACTTCCATAACTAAGAGTCGTCGTCGGCTTTAGGTCCAGCAAGCAAGGAACATACGTCGTGCATCGTTACCATCGCGGCACAGCCGGCCCTCCAGGCGTAGTCGTAGCCCTGTTCAGTTGCGACTCGGGCTGCTGTTTCCTCCAATGCCTGATCGTAGAGTCTTTGGAAGGTATCTTCCGAGACAGACAAAATAAATTGTGGTCCCCGGAGCCCAAGGATAACAGCGTCTTGTTCTTGACTTGTATCGGCAGCATGCTGGTTGATGAGCAGGTACATCAAACGGCGCACGAACTGTTCTTCCATCCAGATTAGTTGCAGGCGCGCGTACGGGGTGCCATCTGCGCGCGTACGGGGTGTATTTTCAGTTACTGGGAAGTGCGCTTCCTCGGATGAAAGCGCTTCCTCCCTTGAAGGCATTGTCCAAGACAGTAAGCCTGAGAAATAATTGTAAACCAAGCGAGTCTGATGCTCGCGATACAGCGTAAGGAAATGGTTGTAATGGCTTTTGGATACTTTCGATGCAGTTGACTTGATCCACGATCCGAGATGGAACGCATACAACTCCCTCGCTTGACTAACTGACGTTGCACGTACCCGTATGAGCTGTCGCACGATGTTCTGTACGTCTCCGACCATCTCTGGAGTCATGTCAGGTCGCTCATCATAAGGTCTCCGCTCATAGCCATCATAGATGTGAGTGAGTGCCATTGCTTGAGTGAGATCTGCCAACAAGTCAAACCGTGTTCCCTCCTTTGTGAACAGGAGTGAGTGTGTCTCCAGACCCGCAAACGCCTGCATGAATGAGGCGGCCGATGTCCACCGGGACAACATGGAAAGATTCTTCAGTTCCTGTTCCGCTGACATACCTCCCTTCGCATTCATGAAATAAGCCCAGTAAGCGACGGTCGCGACTGACCTAAGACCAGTACCGTCCGGAAAAACGCCACTCGGTGCGTAACTGGACGAGCACCGAGGCTCATCAAGCCAAGGCTCAGGTAAGACACTTAATATGTAGGCTTGACGCAGACAAGCTACCACTCTCCTCGCACGTTTCGCGTCTGTAGAATCTGCCCAAAACCGCGGAATGAGCCACTCTACCACCCTTGAAAAAGTAAGATCACTGAGTTGATCGTATTCCTCCGCTACTCCACGAGTCATGGCAGCTCTAACACTTCGAGCCGAAATGATCTGTTGCTCGAACCATTTAAGAATCTGTACGTCATCATCGTCTCGGAGACGCCGTTCAATCTCCTTCGCTAAACGCTTCTCAATCATACCTTGAAAAAATAAACTCCGAGCCCACTGACCCCGTGGTTGTGTTCCAAAGGCATCCAGTATTGCCAACATCGTAGTGAAGCTCCAACGGTGGTCAGCTGATTGTCTCCGATAAGCTCGCATTCTTATGATCACTCAACAGTTTTTTTTTCAAACCGACAGGTGAGACCAGGACAACAAAACCCAGCATGCCCTGCACCCATTCGGCAGTTTACCGGTCTCTTCAACTGTGCCAGTCTCTTCAACTGTGCCAGTCTCTTCAACTGTGTCAGTCTCTTCAACTGTGCCAGTCTCCCCAACTGTGTCAATCTCTCCAACTGTGTCAGCCCCTTTACGGTATCGTGGCCCGTGCGTCGCCTCTATCCGGATAAACTATGCACGGTCCATGATAGACCCTCAGACAGGCTGTTAGCATACACCGAGCAAAAACCCGGTAGGTGACAGTACCTCGCCACGAACAGTACCTCGCCAGTTAGTCACCATTCTAACAGCGCTCGCCACTCAGCGACAGTCCTCTCGACAGTCACATTGATACTCCCGTTCCACATCTCCGTGCAGGTCGCGACCACATCTTGTACTACAAGTTCATTATGATGTCCCCACCCCTTCATTTAATCGTGATGCCATCTCTCTGTTCCCGGAGGATGTCTTTGTCGGTCGCTAGCTCTGTGTTGAGTGCGATGTACAGACATCCATTGCGAACGTCAATCCCCTCGTCCCCTAATTGCGAACGTCTCAAAGCTGGTTGGCCAAGGCAGCCAGAGTTGCCCTGTACCCTTTCTTGGTACTTGTAATTGTTGTTAACTACCATTCCCCTATCTAGCTGTGTTCGGTTGTTGAAAAAAGTCTTAGAGTCCTTTGTGCAGTGCTAGTGACTGTGCGTAATTGGTGTGCACACTTGCTCGAAATTGTGGTGCCAAGGGACCGCGCCAACATCGGAATTTTTCTCATATCAAGAATACCGGTTTGATGATTTTTGATGTCCAAGAATACTGGTCGAATCTCGTTCGCACCGCCTTTAGAGCGTGGCTGTGTTAGAGCGTTGAGAGGGAGGCACCGACGGTAGTTTCAGGCTTGAATGCGATGACTTGTCCGTCTTTGTCTCTGTGTACTGGTAGGTGTCTGAGGTCTCCGACCTTACATAAGTCCGGATTGATTTTAAGCACTAGAGAATTCCATTGTGCTTTAGAGACGCGGTCATGTGGGACATGTTTGAGTTTTGTATCCCTGGTTTTGACGAGTAGTTCGCCGTTTACGACTTTGGGTACTTTGACATCTACTATTCGTATTTCGGGTTCGTAGCGTGTGCATTCGACAGCGGTTTGTACCTCAGCGACGCTATACACGGGTAAATAATTCTGGCTAAGAGCGCAGCTTGTCGGATGGTCCACGTAACGTGGGATAAAGACCTGCGTCTCCACTGAGTATGGTTTGGGAACCTCAATAACCTCGTCGGTCACCACCTGTCGGAACTCCACAACCTCTTTACGAATCACCTTAGGCACCAACGTTGTCTTCTCCACTGGCCGTTCCACAACCTGCTTCACGCGGCGATAGACTATCCTTTCCTGAACTAATGGAACCTGTCTCTCCTGAGACACTGTCTGCCCATAAGCATCACCCGTCCAACGTCCGCACTCTGGCACTGTCCCAGCCACCGTCTGCGGTGGTGGTACTACCGAGTACCCTGTTTCTACAGACGACACAAATGTCAAACTGTCCGGCAAAACAACTGGGCTCGTTTGCACACTTGAACTCGCCGCCATACTTGTCTGAACACCCGGAAACTGCGCCCACGTGCTTCCACACACGGCCCTGGAACATGCCCCTACTTCCTCTTGCGGCATCGCGCTGTGGGCAACTGCCGCGCTTTGGGCAACTGCCGCTTGTGCAACTGCTGCGGTCTGGGCAACTGCGGTCTGGGCGGTCACAAAAACGCCGCTTTCGGTTGCTGGGTGTGTAACAACTGCGCCAACCGCCGTTGCTCCACAACCTACGTACGTTGCCCCCTGACTTCCGCTAGGCGCCACGGAGCCTGACACTGCAGCGGCCGAGTCGCCGACGGCGGTAAACGAACTACCGAACTGGTTACTCTCAGCGACCTGACTACGGACATACTGGCGGTCCGTAAGGAGCGAGCCTTGAGCGAATGACCCTTCAAGGTATGTGCCCCGCGTGAGCGGCTCGGGCTTCTGCACCGAGTCTGTCCGGAGCGAGTCAGTCCTCAGCGAGTCGGTCCTCAGCGAATTAGTCCTGAGCGAACTCATGGTGCTCAGATTGCTGTTGAACTGCCAGCCGGAGGCTGTGGAGCTGTGACCTGATGCCACTCGACCGCCGGCTGCGGCCGCCTTGCCGTCTGTTGCCTTGCCGGCGGCCGCTTTGTCGTCTGCTGCTTTGTCGGCTGCGGCTTCGTCGGCTGCGGCTTCGCCGTCTGCCGGGTTGCCCTCACAAACCATGTGTTTCGGAACCAACAGGTCGTGGGCGCGACCCACCGCGCTGGAACCCGGCCCTTCTACCTGTGGATGTGGCACGTAATACGAACTTTCATCCTCCACGCGGCGAGTCGAACCCTCTTCAGTTCCCGGGCACGTTGTTGACGCGCATGAGAATCCTTTATCCGCCATTATTTTCGGGCCGGAAAAAAATGTTGATCGAGTCAGTCAGCGCTTTCTCCCGCACACGGTCACCCTGCGGGCCACAGGGTTGCGGGCCAAACTGACGACCATGACACCAGGACGGGGGAAGGGGGTTGCGGGCCAAACTGACGACCATGACACCAGGACGGGG
>NW_011645773.1:51439-64170 GCF_000223845.1 Gregarina niphandrodes | reverse complement strand
GGGGAAGGGGGTTGCGGGCCAAACTGACGACCATGACACCAGGACGGGGGAAGGGGGAAGGAGGTTGCGGGCCAAACTGACGACCATGACACCAGGACGGAGGACGGGGGAAGGGGGAAAGGGGTTGCGGGCCAAACTGACGACCATGACACCAGGACGAGGGCGGGGGAAGGGGGCCAGGGAAGACAACCAGAAAGTGTGGGGCTAACAAAGGACCAATCAGATGTTGGATAATACAGGCAACCATCAGAGCTACCATTAAAAATACCACACTAGCTAACTAACTATTTAATAGACTGTCTACCCCCTCGACCTTCTTAATGTACGACTTCAGGTACGTAGCCTGGTACACGCATCCGTGGCCTGGTGTCCCGAAGTGTGTAGCACACGATTTACAGCACACGATTTACGGTTACGCACACTACCCGAGTTCTCCGATAGACGGGTTTACCCGAGTTCGCCGATAGACGGGTTTACCCGAGTTCGCCGATAGACGGGTTTACCCGAGTTCGCCGATAGACGGGTTTAGAGAGGAATGCCGACAGCTTGCTCGGGTTTGAAAGCGATGACATTTCCTTGTTCGTCACGGTGGACGGGAAGGTGTTCCAGTTGTCCGATCTTGCATAGCTCGGGGTTGAGTTTAAGGACGAGTGAATTCCACTGTGCTTTCGAGAGACTGTCAACACGCTTTAGTCTGGTATCACCCCTGTTAGTGACAATGTAGCCACTAACAAGTTTAGGCACGACAACATCGACGACGTGCATTTCGGGTTCGACGACGGTGCAATTGATCATGGCAGTGGGTTCGGGGTCAAAGGAGACGCGAGGTTTGTACTTTTGTGCGACGGCACAGTACTGTTCCGAATCCAAATAATTGGGAACGAAATTCCTCACCTCCACAGTGTACGGCTTTGGCACTTCCACCACCTCATCCGTCACCACCTTCTTGAACTCTACAACCTCCTTCACTACCTCCTTACGCACCGTACGCACTACTTCCACCGGTCGCTCCAAGATCTTCTTCACTTTTTTGTACACGATCCGCTCTTCCACAAACGGGACCTCCGCCTCCTTCACCACTGCCTGCGCATATGCGTCACCGGCCCAATGGCGGCACTCTGGCTTCTGGTCCGTCACCGTAGGTGGCGGGACGACACTCAAACCAGTATCCACTGACTCCACCTTGGTCAGATACGGATGCTCAAATCTACCAGCCGCAGGCCCCGACATCGGCTCCACTGCCGACTTAGGCTCCACTGCAGCGCTTACGATCGTACTCGCGACGGGACTCACCATCGCAGTCGAGTCAGACCCAACCGCCGTCGAATCCGTCACAGAATGCAGCGAATCCTTACTCTGCACGGAGTCCTTGCCTAGCATCAAATTTTTTTTTCACCGGCCCCGGAAGCCGACTTCCCGGCCAGCCCACCGACAATCGGGGCCACTTTCACGGCCCACCGACAGTAGGGCCGATAAGATAACCCCCAAGCGCCAATCGGGCCAATAACCCGCGCCAACCGAGCTACCAGAGAACTGAACTTCCCGGAACTGGACTTACTGGAACCTCCGGCCTTCGGGCTCATGAGCTTCGGGCTCGGGCCTTATATAAAACGTACAGTCTTCCATTACAAGTAAAAACCACTTCCTGTACGTACGGAGTAACCTCTTTTCCGCTCCTGGGTAATCTCGTTTCTGCCCCTCGCCACAATATCGACCACGTGAGGCCAAGCGCTCAACACCAAGCACTTTAAGCGGATCCAATTTATTTCTTGACCGGTTTTTTATCCTTTCCTTTCTCTTGCTCATCTAACTTGGCCGCCAGCTCGGCCACCTTGCCCACGGGCTTCGCTTTGGGCGCAGCCTTCGCTTTCTGCGCCTCTTCGAACTTTTTGCGCAGCTCACTTACGGCAGACATGGGCGCACGCAGATATTTTGTGGGACAACAGAAATGTGAAGTTTTCCCGTGTCCGTCGACTACTCGATGCGATACCCTGTCAGTTCCACGTAGTTTCGGTACGCTTAGCTAGCGAGTACTACCTTGTACAGTGCAGAGTCCGAATAGTGGATGCAACAAACATCTTGACCCTTTTTGCAGGCACCTCGGTTGCAACCAGACCCCCCGACTAGCGTGATCCTCCGTGCGATTACGCGATCCACCACACCGTATTTTTTTGCCTCGCGCTCAACGGACTTAAGGCGCACACGTGTGTGCTGGCATGCCTCTGTCCTCAATCAAGACCGAAGAAGAATATCGAGGCCTTAAGGAGCATGGTGGGAACGTAGTTTTGGTTTTTTGGTCTCCTAGCCATCGTGTCTGTGAATTTTTGGCTGAGACTGCGAATGAGTGGAAGACGAAGTTTAACAATGTCAACATAGCATTGTTGGACTGCAGTTGGTTGCCTGACATGTAAGACTGAGGGCTGCGTTATATGAGTTCGAGATCGTCGCGAATGGACGCGAATAGCGCGGGAAATAGCGGAGGCGCGTAGTTGCAGGCAAGGCATCATTTTTTTAGTGGTACATTGGAGCAAGTCATCTCATACCCAACGTTTAAATTCTATAAACAAAACGAGCTGATACAATGCCTATGTTCCTCGCAACGGGAATTGATTGAATTTTACATTATGAATGTATTCTAAGGAAAATTTGGACGAATGGAGACGTCGTCATGGCTGCTGGATGTACCGATGTGCCACCTGCACCCGAAGCCTTTGCTGTCTTGCAAGTTCTGTCGCAAGTATAAAACCGCTGTACACCAGCAAGCGAAGCTCGCCCAACTGCACGAACGGGCCGGTTTCGGGCATGAGAAAACAAATACTCTGGAAATGTAAGACCTAACCCTTCCCTGGACATATGGCTAACCTTTCCCTGGACATATGGCTCTTTCAGGACCAATACTACCTCATATAATCTCAACCCAATGTTGAAAGAGAATATCCTCGTGTCCGAATATTACAAGTCATTATAGTAGGTACCCCCAGCTAAGTACCCTCAGCTCCTGGTTCCGCTACTGATAGGCTTCGGCTTCTTACTCGCCCGAATGGTCCTGGGTTCCCCGAATGGCCCTGGATTCCCCGAGTGGTCCTGGGTTCCCCGAATGGTCCTGGGTTCCCCGAATGGTCCTGGATTCCCCGAGTGGTCCTGGGTTCCCCGAATGGTCCTGGGTTCCCCGAGTGGTCCTGGGTTCCCCGAATGGTCCTGGATTCCCCGAGTGATCCTGGGTTCCCCGAATGGTCATGGGTTCCCCGAATGGTTCTGGCTTCCCTACCATGCAATATGTTTTAGTCAGTTTACTACTGTTCCAGAATTGATAGACGAAGTAGTGCAGTATGTGGACCACGTGGAGCCACACGTCACGGGCCACCTCAAAATACCCTCAACGTTTGCCTGTTGCCTATACAAGTTGTTCAACTTGCGCTGTACAGAGGACGAAATGCTGACCATCACGGAGCACCCCAACTTATTCGTGCGGACACTGGGCTTTGTGTGGCTCCGGTTTGTGCATCCGCCGGAGAAGCTGTGGCAGTGGTTCGAGACGGTGGTGCTGGACGACACGGATTTCCGACCTACCAAGAACCAAACCACAACGTTTGGCGAGTTTGCGGAGTCGCTCCTCAAGGAAGACAGATACTTCAATACACCGCTGCCTAGACTGCCAGCGAAGATTAGAACACAGTGTAGCCTCCAGCTCCAACCACTGCCGAAACACCGCTGGCGCAAACAAAAAAACCTCACCCAACTCAAACGCTTCCGGCCTGGCTCCACCGAAGTATTTGCCTGCTTCAAAGGCTCCTGGATGCCAGGCACCTTCGTTGAATTCTACCAAGACGAAACCCTTTCAAAGCCACTCGCCATGATCAAATTCGACGACACAGAAGACGTGCCAATCGATCTTGGACTCGTCATCATACCCAGCCGCCGACGCAAGAAAACGGATAGATTTTTCCACACGGAAAATTTAGCACGCAATGACTGTGACTAACGTAAACTCCACCGAACGTAAGACAATATTATTTCAGAGAAAGAGGTTAACATTATTTCAGAGTACAAGAATCTGTTGAGCACCAACAAGTTCGTGGTCGTGGACTTCGCGGCGGAGTGGTGCGGTCCATGCAAACTTCTCAAGCCCGTCTTCGACCAGTTGGCTGAGAAACACACCAACGTCGTGTTCGCTTCTGTCGATGTGGACCAACTGGAGGAGGTCGCCGATACTGAAAGCATCCAGGCCATGCCCACCATCAAGCTCTTCGCCAACGGAACCTGTGTGGAAACGGTCGTGGGTGCCAACAAGGACAACATGGTTGCCGCCGTCGCTAAGCTCAGCGAACAGGCGTCTGGCTAAAGGCCTACGCTTGCAGGACCTTCCTAATGCCGGCCTGGGCGCCGGGCTTAAGTCTCTTCTTAAACGGTTCGATAGCTTCATGAGAAATACTAGACATATTTTCACCGAACTCGTTCTCCACATTCCGCAGAAAATCGTCGCAATCATCCGTGCCCTCAGGATCTGCCAATTCAGCTTCCTTCGCTTGCGCGGGCTCGTCGGGCTCTGCAGTTAAGGGCTCGAAGGCCTCCATGATGCACGGGCACGGCGCGTCAGCCAGGGCCACAGGGCACGGCTCGCCAGGGCTCGCTGCAGCAGCCAGCTGCTGCGGCGTGGCCTTGCTCCGCGGAGTGTAGCCAGGCGGGCAGTCTTCCAGGTCCATGAGATGCTTCGCGTTCGCTTCTCGCAACTGCAGCCGATCTTTGGCGTTGGCTTTCTTCAGCGCCGAATCAGTTTTCGATACTGACTGTGTTGCATCTGACAGAACGCCACCGATCTCTTTCTTCAGATTCGGGTCCTCCCCTTCCCCCCTAAAGTCGTCCAGAGTTTCCGGCCCAAGGTCTGAAAGCTGGTCTGCATCGTCCACGCTATCAAGCACGTTGTCCATTGCGTCCGACGAACTTTCTCGTCGCGCCTCTCCCGACAACTCTTGCCGACGTGTCAACAACCTATCTGTCATTTGTATGTTATGCTCCGAATTATATTTAGAAGCGGACAACGCATCTCCCGCCGCATCTTTCCCAGATCTCCTCGCTTCGTCTCTCTCCACTATATTGTCCGATTCCTCCTCTTCTGCAGACCCTTTGATTGCGTCATTAGAATCCAAAGCGGACCCCATGAGGTTTTCAGTTTCAGCAACCTTTTGGCTCTTGTCCTTGTTGCTGAGGCGCTGAATGCTAGTAGGTTTGGCCTTTTCATTATCTTACGTTGAACGATTCCGCCATTTGTTTCATGCTATCCGCCATATCCTTTTGGTACTGAGAAGACATTGAGCCATTGTCCCAAGGCATGGATGCCGGCTTTATTCCAATGCTGACTCCAGAATCATCGTGTTCGTCTTCTTGACCTAGTGAAAGAAGGAATAAACACAAATAGCGCATCTTGCGCACGCGTGTGCTATGCTCTACGGAGCAACAATTAAAGAGTTGGGCGCAAAAATGGCCTAAAGGGACCAGTCAGGAGCCAGTTTCATGTTGATTGGTTCAAACTCATGTACATCCAGGGCACTTTCGATAAGGTGACACAGAGCATCGCGCTCCTCTTTCTTGGAGAAAATAAATACTAGTGAGCGTTTGCTCTTGGCGTTTAGGTCGGTGAGCCGTTTCAGGACTGAAATGCATGATATGATATACGGAAAATAGCTTACATCGTCGGCGGCGTCGGGACTTTCTGAATTTGTCGCTTGTCCAAATCACGGCATGAGGAACCTCGTCGAGCTGCTGGATTGTGTTGATAAGTGCAGAATCTTGACTGTTACGCATGAGATATTCCATCGCGCCCGGTTGGCAGTTGATTTCAGCAAAGAATCCAAGATGGAGGAAGAGGGAGTGAATATCGCCTTGTTTGTTGCGCACAATGTACAGGCGACCAGTGGCGGGGTGGAAGAAGAGTCTGACGGGTTTAAGCATTCCGCTATTCTGCTTAACAAAGCAGTAAGCGTCGACTCCCGACCCGAAATGTTTTACAATGGGTTGCTCGACCTTGAGCCACTGGGCCGCAGTCTGAATCTCTTGTTCGGACAAGGCGAACTTCTGGGACTCAGCTCTGAGCGCTTCAACGTTGCCGCTTGCTCGTTCAATTTCGACCTTGGCATGTTTAGTCACACTAGCTGTGACGGTCTTCTTATTAGCCGCAGCGGGTACCAGAGCCTCTTCCTCCTCTTCCTCCTCTTCTTCCTCCTCTTCCTCTTCCTCTTCCTCCTCATCCTCGTACTCTTCCTCCTCCTCCTCTTCCTCCTCCTCCTCCTCCCCTTCCTCTCCTTCGTCCTCAATCAACTCTTCGGGTTCCTCCTCCTCTTCCTCCGCTTCCTCCTCATCTCCCAGTTCTGCCTCGTCCTCAGTCGCTTCGGCCTGCTTCTCAACCGCGACTTCCTCGCCACCTCGGACGGGCGACGGCGACACTGCCTTCCGAACGCTAGGTGGAACCACTTTGTCCGCTTGCTCCTCCCAAAGGTTGAACCTTGCGGCTAATTCGGAAACCTTGTTCGCCTTCTCCTTCTCCTCATGGGTCTTAGGCTCGTCCTTGTCCTCAAAGATCCGTGCCAGGTCTTTGACATTCGACATTGTCGGCACAGCCCACTGATTGATGCATGCATCCCATTTCCCAACTCGGACCCGATTCGAATCGACTTGGACGCTCCGCGCCAGTATCACTGCGTTGCTCTCGAGATGCCTGCCGCGGTCTCTAGGTAAAAAGTTTAGTCGTCGGTTCCGCCGAAATAGTCTGCCTCCTTCGGCTCAAGGTTGTCACCATACCCAATCGCCATGTCGGCACACAAGAGAACGTGATCTATGGATTCTTCATCCTCTATGTTCATGCAGCAATACGAAACGAGCGAATAGGAATCAATCTAAAAGGGCGATTTCTCCATCCCGTGGATTCCGACCCTGCATCCCACCCCCTGCATCTCATAAAGTCCCATGCCCTCCCTGCATTGGAGTCCAAGCCCCTGATGGTGAGGGTATGGGAGCCCTGACGGTGGGAGGGTCTTACGACGGATATGAGTCCTTTGACGAACTGTTTGAATTTAGCAGGCAGTCCTTCTTGAAATCCGTCCATGAGTTCTTCAGGGGATTTGTCGAGTAGGTTGTCAACTCGTTCTTGATCTTCGCGAGAGAGGAGGTCGTACTTGGTGAGCACGTTGATATGGGGAATTTCGAGCATGACCATGGCGGATAGGGCAGTCATGGTGCCGGCGACGAACTTGGTGACGTCGGCGACGAAGCTGACGTCAAGGCAATAAACGGCGATGGTTCGGTAGTCGAAGTTGTCGAGTATTTTGAGGAACTCACGCATTACCGGGTTGTGGACGTATAGTTCGATTTGACCGGGGCAGTCAACGAGTATGAAATCATCATCACTGAAGGTGTCAAAGATCTCCTCCAGCCAGTCAAGTTTCTTGAGCAAGTACTCCATCGAAAACATCAACGCCCCATTCGGCCCGAAGTTAAAGTGCTCCATCACCTCCTCCACTTTAACCAGCTCCCGCACGTCCACCGTACACTCATATTTAAACGCCTCCGCCGCCGGGTCCAGGTTTATAACACGACACACGCGTTTGCGCGCAGTGCAGGCCTCCTGTATTATATGACAGTATGTGCTTTTCCCGCAACCCGCCGGGCCCACCACCAATTGGGCGAATTTCATGCAGAAAAACAACACCCCGAGAGGGTTCTCTTCCCGGGGGGAACCTTCTTTTCTCGAGAACCTTCTCCCCCCGACAAGGTTCTCCCCCCCCGGAAAGAACTTTCGGAAAGAATCTTCTGTTAGTCGAGGACCAGAAGCGACTTTCCGGCCCAGATGGCGAGGACGTTGTTAACTGGGTTATGTGCGAGGTGGGTGGCGGCATGCGAGAGTTGTTGGGTGGCATGGACTTGGTTGGTTTCTGGGTCGATGGCGAGAAGGGTGCGGTTTTGAATTAGGACCATTAGCCAGTTGCCCTGGGGACAGGCGGCGAGTACCCGGTCATCTTCATGTTCGCAGGAGTAAACATGGAGTGGGAGGCCTTGGGTTGTGGCGAGACAGCAGGCATTGCCGGGGGTGGAGATGTAGAAGGCATGGTCTATATGGGGATGCGGGTAGAGGGCGGTGACTGCGCGATTGCTGCTTGGAGGTGTGGGGACATTGAATTTCTTGATGAGCGCGCCACTTTTGAGAGCAAAGACCCGGACGAGGGAGTCGGTGCAACCGGTGATGACGAATTTGCCACTGAATATGGCTGCGGTGACGAACCCCTCGTGTCCCGTGAAGGCGAGACTGGTGGTTGCGGAGCGAATCTGTAGGATCTTGGCCGTCCCGTCATTACTGGCGGTTAAGAGTACAGGTTGGTTTTTGGGATGGTATTCAATACTATTGATTGCGTGTGTGTGCGCACACACTATTTTCTGGCCTAGACGTCCGTTCTCTACCTGCCATAGCTTCACATTACCTTTCTCATCACCCGAAGCCAGAATGAGACCGTCCGGACTGAATTTGAGGGCCGTAATCCGGATGCCCTGACCGTTCAAGCTATGCTCCCAAACCAACTGGGTCGTCCACCCCAATTCCTCACGTAACTTTCCAGTCTTCCACAAATACAACTCGATCCGACCATTCACCATACCCACCGCCAGCGTCCGGCCATCGGGCGAGAAACTCACGGACGTCACTTCAGATTGGAATGATATATCGCACAACGGAGACATCGGGGGATATCCACCCCCTTCACCTTTCATCGATCGACAAAGATCATACGCACCCTCATCAACGCCACCCCTCTTCAAAGACTCACCAATTATACTCAACAACCGACTCGCAGGCATCTCCTCTAAATAACCCGCCACCTTCTCCGCCAGCACCCGACGCTGGGTCACAAAATCCTCTGGACGCATCTCCTTAGCTACCCGCTGCATTCCCGCCTTCTCCTCCTCCGAGAATTTTCTCAACCCATTTGACTTCGACAGTAATTCTTCGTATCCCTCCATATCATCACTTGATAATAATTCCAGACACACGTGTGTTAAAACATCAGTCACCAAACCCTCAGGGAGATTTGCCTTACCACATACGTCTATGAGCTTCGGCACATCGCCCCTCCCCACATCCTCGATAAACTGGGACTTACTGGCCACAATTCCGTAACCTATTCCAGAATCCAGTTGAAGAGCATCAAAAGCTCGCTCGAATCGTTGCTCATATAAGAACTGGAGCACTATCCGTATAACACTGAAATAAGCATAGTGAAGGTGACTCGTGAACGTACAACCGCGAGCCACTCTGACTCTGCGGCGGGGACGACAACATCCGCACCGGATTGAGCCCAACATTTGTTGGGGATTACTGGTAGTGTGCCTACTCTGTTCCCTTGATATCTGTTTCCCGAGCAGCATTGTCCTTAGTACCGCTTGTGGTTAGTTTTTTTATGTTCATTAAATTCCCTCCGGAAGTGGTTGGACGTACCCCGAAAATTGTCGTGCTGAAGCGGTATGATTTTTGTGGTGTGAAGGATGGGAACACAGGCTGACAACAAAGCCTGGGAAGACGAGGCCATGCTAATAACTTTGGTCAAGTATTTGAGTTAAGTATGTGGTTAAGTGTGTGGTTAAGTGTGTGGTGAAGTGTGTGGTCAGAATATAAGTCTTTTCGCGAGTACTGAAATGCCGCATTCCTCAAAGTCTGTTTTGGAGATCCAGTAGGCATCGAAGGAGCTAAGATGGCCGACCATGCTAGCACCGATCCAGGTTGTCATGGGCATTTCAAAGGGTGCTAATGAGGCGACTTTCAGTTTGAGATTGGAAAGATCTTTTATTGCTCCAGCAACTTGGCATGACTTGAGACTTGCCAGGTCCCTACCTAGCCTATCTACTAAGCCTGGCATTGCACAGAACCCCCCGCTAAGGACTACATTATGGAGCAGCGGGGGTACGACCTCCACATCACAACCAAACGCGCAATTCACGACCGCTTGTGGTAGACCAGTCCACTTGGTCAACTGACCTTGAAGCTTGGCATCCACCAGACCCGATAGCATTTTATGTAGCTGCGAGTCCTCAGGTCGGAATATAAACTCCGTTAGATTTTCAACCCGTTCCTTCGCTATATATAACGTCTTACCATCAGGCAACTCGTACGCATGGTCTTCTTCCTCCTCGTCTTCTTCGCGACTCTGAACCAACACGCTACTCGGGTCCTGGACTGCCATCACATGTAGCGCCATGTCCTCTACCACACTCCGCCTGGCCATGTTTAGGTATCGCGTATTTATTGTAGACTCCAACCCCACCACTGGGGCAGACCCTATTGGGGTGGAGCCCATTGGGATTGGGGTCTTCCAGGGGTTAAAGGTGGAGAGATAGTGTCCATCCGACCAAAGTCCGACGATCTCGGCGAGGGCCAGTTGCAGAAGATCCGCACTCACAGCGTACTTGTGCGAGTTCTGTTGCAGCGCGTAGCCTTCAAAGACCGGCGTAAGTCGCAATTCGCTGGGCCCGCCTTCTACGACTAGTGCGGTGGGTCTGCCCAGGGCAAAGGCTGCAAGTGGTGCTTTTCGCATACTAAAGTAACTTGCAACCCCAAATTCTTCGAAAGCCAGCTCCGCCACGACGGAGCTGAACACCGATCGCTTGTCCGAGGGCTCCGTCACAAACAACTGACCTCCATCCAGACTCAGGTGCTGCCTTTTGTACTCCGCCGATGCCGCCTCGCTTGCCAGCTGCCAGTCCTCACTCTCACTACTACCCGCATTGGGTAGCACTTCTGACTCTTCAATCATCGCCGTGTCGGCGGCGGCGGCGGCGGCTCCCGCCACCTCGGGTTCCACCGCCATCGCCGACGTCCTGGCTGAATCCTGACCCGACGAGGACTGCACCTTCCGTGCTTCTCGAATGGGCGGCGGCTTAATCAGATAAAAGTTGTCCACAGCCCGCAAGCACTCCCGTAAAGACGTTTGACAGACACCGTTCTGAGTCAATGGTTTCAAACCGTCAAACTCCGATAACGCACTGCTCGTCACGTTACTCACCAACGCGTGTGGCACACACGCGTTTCTGGAAGACCAAAACTCGCTAGCACTCTCGTCCCAACGTTTCCGCGCCATATCATAGCACCAACATGACCTCCACTTCTGGTTCGGAAGATCCTCGCCTACAAAGACCAGATGTGTACCACGGTTACAAACGGCAGGTGGACAAGTCGCGGCAACGACCAGGTGGACAAGTCGCGGCAACGACCAGGCGTGGTGACAAGTGGTTGTAGTGCGGAATTCTCCTTACCGGCGAATCCCCAGTAGGTGTTGGCAGCGCCTACGTCGAGTACGTATATATTCGGGTTTTTGATGGGATAGGTCGGAGCAGTGCCGGTAGGGGGGAGCATTAAATCTTTTTGCAAGAGGCCGAGGCCCTGGGCACGGAAACCATGTACATATATGGCCCCGTCGGGGGCGCGAGTGCGTGGTGTCCAGTGCCAGTAGGCGTTGCCGGCTTTGGAAATATTGCAAGTCATTGCACGCGCGTGTGCACGCGTGCGCGATTGTGCTATGCGTGAAGAAAAGAGTCGAGCGGAAAAACTTAGAAGGATTCGGTGAAGGGGAGTGGGCTGAAGTCGATAATCTCAACAGCGCCGATAGTCTTGGGTCCAGAAGGTCCTTCGGGTTGGCGCTTTAGACAAATGGGTTCCTTGACGCCCTGAGCGGCGCGTTCGCGGTGGATTCGGTCGTTTTCGGCGCGGCGTTTGTTAAATTCCTCCTGGCAGCGGGACTTCTGGACATGCTCCCTTCGTACATGGATGCGCTTCACAACCTGCTTGTTGCCTACGGTCTTGATGACTTCCACACCCAGAGCGTTCTTGGTCACGTCGTACACACGACCAATACGACCATGGTAATAACTATGAGGCATACCCTTCTGGATAGCACCATTGCCCTTAATCAGCACGTACTCACCCCGCCTGAACGTAGTCAGGTACGTCGTCAGGTTGGGCATACCATGACCGCGGAAAGGCCTAGCGAACTTGTAACGCGTGCCAGAGCGGTAACCGTACGAGTGAGTCATCTAGGCCGATATTATTTTACTTCCCAAAACTTTCCACCAATTCCGTCATGTCCCTGGCACTCCAATTGACACACACCACTACCATCACTACCATCACTACAGCATCCACTACATTCAATAACAAGTAACTTGTAATTGTCTGCATCATCTTCTACACATCTTCTACACACATTCCGCTCTTACCAGAATATCTACGCAACAAATTACCCCAACCCCCGTGAGTCCCACTTGGGTCTACCTGTCAACCCACTTCACCCACATGGGTCCTTCGCTGGTCGCCACCTCACCCACTTGGTTCTTCCGGAGCAGCTTAGCGGTTTACCGGTCTGGCGACAACCTGGCGGTGTCTTTCTAAATCCCAAAACAAGCATACTCAACCCGACTCCATCTTTAACCTTTGAATCCATCTTTAACCTTTGAATGCATCTTTAAGCTTTGAATGCATCTTTAACCTTTGAATCCATCTTCAATCTCTTTTCCGCTCCTTTTGGTTTCTTGGTTGTGTTGGAGTGTTGGTGAGTGGTCGCATTTCGGGGATGGTCCATTTCGGTAAAATGTTTCCGCTGCTGTTGCTGGCGTGGGTTGCGGGTGCCTATGAGTACCCGAACTATTGTTCGAAAGTGGGTGACGAAGACTTTGTGCAAGCTCGGACGATCCCCGAATTG
>NW_011645773.1:48215-51419 GCF_000223845.1 Gregarina niphandrodes | reverse complement strand
CCCGACTCCATCTTTAACCTTTGAATCCATCTTTAACCTTTGAATCCATCTTTAACCTTTGAATGCATCTTTAAGCTTTGAATGCATCTTTAACCTTTGAATCCATCTTCAATCTCTTTTCCGCTCCTTTTGGTTTCTTGGTTGTGTTGGAGTGTTGGTGAGTGGTCGCATTTCGGGGATGGTCCATTTCGGTAAAATGTTTCCGCTGCTGTTGCTGGCGTGGGTTGCGGGTGCCTATGAGTACCCGAACTATTGTTCGAAAGTGGGTGACGAAGACTTTGTGCAAGCTCGGACGATCCCCGAATTGTCTCAGGAGGCGGTGCGGTTAAAGACGGAGTTGGTTCATGTCTCGACGATTCTGCGCCACGGCGCTCGAACGCCTGCGGGGCGCTACCTCTGTTGGCGCGGCTATGCGCCGCAGTGGAACTGCGACGTCGAAGAAAGCCTACGGCCACTTCTGACTGCGCGAGCGTTTGCACACACACGTACAGAAATTACCGACTTGATACCCCCAGTACCCGGGGATGCAGACATAAAGGCGGCCGGGGCGAGTGATGCCCAAGTGGCAGATACGGAAGCGCACGACCTTGACCTGTTCCCCGAAACCGCCACGCCTCAACTCATGTTTCGAAAACACTATGATAGCGATCCCGCGGCCAACTCTCTCGGAGGCACCTGCGGCAAGGGCCACTTGCTCGCCGAAGGCTTTGAACAACACGCCCACATAGGCCAGCTCTTTGCCCAATACTACCAGAAGAATTCTACACCTCTCATCGCGACCGACGCCAAAAACCAAATCTGGTTCCGCTCCTCCGACATGCAGCGAACCATACTCAGCGGAGCCACTTTCCTCACCCATTTCATTCGGTACACACCTGCCCTCTGTACCCACACACCACCACCTACCCACCCACTCTGTTCTCGACCACTCTGTTCTCGACCACTCTGTTCTCGACCACTCTGTAATACACATTCCCGTTTCTTCACCACTCGGCCGTGGCATGCCCGTTACATGGTGAGAATTCGTAGAGCTAGTAACTTGACGGTGGGTGGTGAGATCGACTTGCACACGATGGACGAGGGGAACGACTTTATCTTTCCGAATGCGCATGCGTGTCCGGAGTTACAGCAGTTGAAGGAGGACCTATTGTCGAGTCAGACGTTCGCGGAGTTGCAGGCAAAGTACGAGGGTGTGGAGAAGTCGATTGCGGTATTGACGGGGTTGGAGGACGTGAAGGCATTGTGGCCGGGAGAGTTCTTCGACTGTATCATGACGGCTGTGTGTGGCGACGAGTGGGCGTCCCTGCCTTCGAACCTTCGACCTATGTGGCTCAGCAGCGAAGTGGATACCAGCGATGCGGCGAGCAACCAACAGATTGGAAGCAACCTAGCGGGAAATAACCAGATGGGAACTAACCAAGCGGCGTCTATGCGTTGGTCGGATGCTTTTCATGAAACGGTGGGGAAAACCTCAGCGGCGGTTAATGAATACGCCTCATACCAATACACGTGGAACGGTAGTCGATACAGTCGGGCAGCAACGGTTAAGTTCATGGTAGAGTTTAAAACAGAGTTATGTCGTGCATTGATGAAACACGTAACCGCAGACCATGAACCTGCTCAGGCCGCACGCATCCTGGCCGACATTATTCCGACAGACGACCTTCAGGAATTTTATCGGCGTGTCGTCGCATCCAGAACCAGCATTACTACTCCTTTCGACGCCAAAAAATTGGTCGTCTATGCAGCGCACGACACAACATTATTACCCTTCCTTGCTTCCCTCGGAAATGAAGACATGTTCGACGCCACTTGGCCACCTTACGCCAGCCAAATGATCTTCGAGCTACATGCCGCTACCAAGGACACGCCACATCTTCGCGACCAGCCGGATGACGACGACCAATCGGATGATGTGGACAACCAAACAGCCTACTTCTTCCGCCTCATCTATAACGGTGTTAGTATCACTGACCGTATCCCCGCATGCTCCAAGAGAAGAGTCGGCACCAGCGACCTCTGTGGTCTCAAAGCCTTTTTCCATGCCACCTCTTGGGCCGCGCCGTCCAAAGTCACTGCTCTCTGCGGGTCCCCGACAGTCATTCCGGACGTCGTGTACTAAGCACTCTCGGTCGTGCACCAGACGCCTTTTAGTTCGAGGTAGGGGTAAATACAGGCAGGCGCTAGCTTCTGGTCAAAGATGTCTGGACAGGGCAAAAGGTGTTTGGGGGGGAGGATGTCTGCCAGGGGCAGGATGAATTCGCTCATATTATGTCTGACTATGACAACAGCGGCCTGAACCTGGTGGACCTTCAGCAGCTGAGTTGATTATTAAACCGGGCTCGTTTACGAGCTGGTTTACCCTAATGAATTTCTTAAAACTCAGATCGGCAACTCAGATCGGCAGGTCCCATCGTGGTTGAGATTTTACAGTGCTGAAATGTAGCGGAGACGATGACGAAAGGCGTGTGGAGGGGATAGCACACACGTGTGCTGAGGAGGGAATAGCACACGTGTGCTGAGAAGGGACATTTATGTTTTCTGTGGGTACCCGGTTGGAATGCGAGGTTTCGGAATCGTTTGTCTGCTGTTATTGGGGTGCCATGGAATATCGCCGATAAGGCGAAGAAGCCTCAATCGTTTGTCGGAGTCTTCAGGTCGAATTTTGTACGAATTAGCTAGATCCAACAGGGCGGCAAGAATATTGCGGCACGACGAGGTCGGTTTAGGCGGGCAAAAGTTTCTGGTCCCAAGAAATACCGGAGCTCGCCAGGACGAGCGTGAGCGTGAGCGTGAACCTGAGCGTGAATCCACTGGCGTGCGCGAAGAGGAGAGGAAGCGGCTAGTGATCTCCTACCGGTACCCCGAGTTCGACGACTGGATCGACGATTCCAGTTTCCCGTTCTTCGCAAGTTTTCCAGGGTCAGAACCTGCGTCGCTCAACAGGCACTTAAGACAGTTGGTCGCATCCAGCAGAGAGCCTGAGTCCGGAGAACTGTTTGGCGACGAAGATGCCCTAGCGGACTATGAAGCGAATGTCTTACTGAGGAACATGGTGCTGTCAAACATGTACGCTCAACTAATGCCGATCGACAATTCCGTGGTGCCGAATTTTTCTCTCAACGGCCAAACCAAGAGCAGTCAAACCAAGGCCCGGACGACCAAGTCGACCACGACCAAGTCGACCACGACCAAGTCGACCAC
>NW_011645773.1:39604-48195 GCF_000223845.1 Gregarina niphandrodes | reverse complement strand
ATCCAACAGGGCGGCAAGAATATTGCGGCACGACGAGGTCGGTTTAGGCGGGCAAAAGTTTCTGGTCCCAAGAAATACCGGAGCTCGCCAGGACGAGCGTGAGCGTGAGCGTGAACCTGAGCGTGAATCCACTGGCGTGCGCGAAGAGGAGAGGAAGCGGCTAGTGATCTCCTACGGTACCCCGAGTTCGACGACTGGATCGACGATTCCAGTTTCCCGTTCTTCGCAAGTTTTCCAGGGTCAGAACCTGCGTCGCTCAACAGGCACTTTAAGACAGTTGGTCGCATCCAGCAGAGAGCCTGAGTCCGGAGAACTGTTTGGCGACGAGGATGCCCTAGCGGACTATGAAGCGAATGTCTTACTGAGGAACATGGTGCTGTCAAACATGTACGCTCAACTAATGCCGATCGACAATTCCGTGGTGCCGAATTTTTCTCTCAACGGCCAAACCAAGAGCAGTCAAACCAAGGCCCGGACGACCAAGTCGACCACGACCAAGTCGACCACGACCAAGTCGACCACAACCAAGTCGACCACGACCAAGTCGACCACGACCAACAGGTCAAACAGTGCGGCAACCTACGACTCAAATCTCGACGGATTTTCCTTCAGTGCAGAAAGTGAAGAAGACTTGGGTGGGGAAGGAGAGTCTTGGGAAGATGGGCAGTTGCCGCGGTTTTCTAGTACCTATTTGTTGGGGCTCCATATGGAGATTATTGAGCCTCCGCCGTTTGTGAGCGAAGAGGTGCTTAAAGTCATGTTGCAGGCCGACCCGCTTGTGGATGGAGTCTGGTATGATGACATCGTAGAAGGCCAGCCAAGATCAAGAGGAGGCGACTCAGTGGGCGGATTTACAGTGACTGGGTCCTACGACCGGTGGAGGCAGGGGTCTGTAGCTATGGCTGGATTCGAACCCATGGGTGGGTTCGAACCCATGGGTGGGTTGGGGATGATTTCGCGGCCCGGTGAAGCGCGAGTGGAGAGTGGCGAGGGGTCGTCGGAATTGTTGGAGTCGGGTGAGATCGTGGAGGATCCGGAGTACGAGGAGTACGACACGTCTGCGGCATTTCGTACGTTGCCGATGGTTAGTTCTTTGAAGGCGTGGCAGTCTTCAGGAGCACTGGATTTGTTTATTCCGTCGGCTGAGAGGTGGGATAATTTGTTTGCAACGCCCGAGCTGGACGACTTGGAGACGAGCTTTGTGCGGTCGGAGGGACCGTGGGAGGGTGGGTCAGAGCGTCGGTCCGAGAGGAGTTGGTCTTTATCAGGTAATGGGACCCGAGCGAGTGCGACGAGTGGCCTCAATTTCAATGACCGGTATTACCGTCATCAGTGGGCGCATCATAAGCGTGCCGGAGTGCAGAGCGAGAAGGGTTGGGCCCAATGGACGGGAGAGAACACGAGTTACGTGGTGGCGTTGATTGATTCGGGAGTGGATATCGACCACCCGGATTTGCGGACGCAGTACTGGCGTAACTCTGGTGAGACGGACTGTTTCAACGGCATTGATGACGACGGGAATGGATACGTGGATGACTGTATTGGATGGGACTGGATTGACCATGATAACCTGCCACAGGATGAGAACGGACACGGTACGGCGAGTGCAGGTATTATCGCTGGTGTCCCTAACAATGAGATCGGGATCGTGGGGTTATGTTGGGGATGTAAACTGATGATTTTGAGGACATTGGACAAGGATATCCGGGGCACAATTTCGGGCTTTATTAAGGCCATCGACTACGCCATTCTGCAAGGGGCCAAGCTTAGCAACAACAGCTACGGAGGTCGCGGCAGCAGCTACGCTTCCCTCCTGACCGCCGTCAAACGGGCCCGCAACAGCGGCATGATTTTTGTCGCGGCCGCCGGAAACTACGGCTCCAACAACGACCATACCTTCGCGCAACCCACCTATCCCGCTAGCTACAACGAGACCAATATTATCTCAGTGGCAGCTAGCGATCAGAACGGCAATCTCGCGCCTTTCTCTTGTTACGGCCGAAAAAGTGTGGACCTAGCTGCACCCGGAGTCGGAGTCCTCAGCACCACCCTGAACAAAAAATATGCCCAGGTTGATGGCACCTCCTTCGCCACTCCCTACGTCACCGGCGTCGCCGGCCTCATCCTCTCCCGGGAACCTTTCCTCGGCTACCAAGAAGTCGTCCGCCGCATCCTATCTTCCGTCACACCCTTTCCCCAACTGAAAGACCGACTCAAGTCTGGCGGAATCCTCAACATGGGCGATGCGCTCGCTGCCGGCGGCCCCCACCAGCCTACACCTTCCTGCTCCCAAGACCTCTGCCCCGTCCACAGCGACTGCGTCAATACACACCTCGGCGTCCGCTGCCGCTGTCATCCGCACTTCAAGCACGTCTCCGGCAAGTGCGTTGCCGAATGCCGCTTCGATTCCGACTGCGGAATACACGAATTCTGTGGAGACTCCCAAATTCTAGGCAAAAATGGAGAAAGCACACACGTGTGCGAATGCCAACTAGGCTTCGCTCGCGACAATGAAGGTTGCTACGACCGCAACGAATGCGTACACCGCGACATATGTCCCTCAGAAAGCATCTGCGTCAACAACGCTGGCGGCTTCGACTGCCTCTGCCCCGACGGATTTATTTGGAACGGAGTCCCTTGGGTCCGCAATGGAGCTCTCTGTCAACCAATGCGTAAGAAGTCAATAGTCCAGATCACGGGAGGATGGCCCGGGCCCGAGCCCGAACCCGAGCCCGATGAAGAGTTAGTAGTGAGTTGGAGCGGTAGTGGGTGGAGCGGCAGCAGGTGGAGTGGTGGCGCCAGGTTCAGTTTCGGGTAGCAGCACTGTTAGGGATTCCGTCACCAAAGGCAGCGCCGCCAGAGGCAGCGCCGTTAGAGGCAGTTCGGTAGAAGCAGCGCCGCTAGAAGCAACGTCGAGAACGCCATCAATTTTCCTTCATCCTCAGCAGAAGTGCACGTGCGGGCGAACGACCTGGGAGGAGGCGAATTTCCTGACTGCAGACTCTCTCGCTGCGCCATTGCAGGTAGCGTTTGCGAGCCGGACGAACTTAGTCAGTATAGCTGCCGTTGTCCTCTGGGCACTATCTTGACTGACGATTCCGTCTGTCACAGATTCGACCTATACCTTCCGCAAGACAGCCACGCCGTTCTTCCAGCCTTCCACGGACCAGATTTCCACACAGCAGACATGGAGGAGAGCATTCGCGTAGAGAACGCCCTCATCGACTCCTTCATCGACTCGCGCCCGGGCTTCCCGACAGCTTCGCCCATGGCCGGGCCACCCATGGCAGGTTCGCCATCTCTGCCGGCGCTCCAGCAGGTGCTACCGCCGCCATTTGCACCCGGCCACGTCGGCGACATTTTCGCGCCAGCAGGGCGACAGCCAGGTTTCCGCCCTACACTGCCGGCGCCAGGACCTACCGGACCGAGCTATCACTCCGCCGGACAGCTGCCTCCGACGCTCCAGCAGTCGCCGTTCGGTTCTCCGTCGATGCCCGTGCCCGAGCTGACCTACCCGCTGCCAACCCCATCCCCGAACGGCCGACTCCCTCTCTCTCTCACTCCTCCGCAGCCACCCCCTCCGCCTCTGCCACCTGTGCCTCCGCCCTCACCCTTGGCGCCGTCAGGGATCGTCTCGTCCTCAGGGATCGTCTCGTCCTCAGGGAACGTGTCCCAGCAGCCGGTACATCAGCAGCCCGTCCATCAGCAGCCCGTCCATCAGCAGCCGGTACATCAGCAGCCCGTCCACCAATCTGGGCACTACCCCCCCGGTCTCTCCACGAACAGCGAAGCGAGTTTCAGAGGACCCTCGCCGCCGGGTTTGGTTACGCCGAACGGAGTGGTGCCCATCAACATGATCCCCACTGCGCAGCGGCCCTCTCCAGCGGCACAGCGTCCGTCGCCGGCACCGCCGCGGCCCCCTTCCTCTCCTCCGCGGCCTTCCTCTCCAAACGGTCCGGCCCGGCGAAGAAACGGGCTCAACCGGAAGGGGCGGTCCTAGCCAGTTGAGGGTATCGTCCCCGTGGCGGTACCCATGGTGGTACCCGTGGCGGTATCCGTGGCGGTCCCCGTGGCAGTACCCGAGGCAGTCCCCGAGGCAGTCCCCGAGGCGGTCCCCAGGGCGGTACCCATGGAGGTCTTGCGTTTCTGGATAGTGAGCCTCCTCTTCGGGGAGGGTCTTCCTCGTCCCGGGGCGGCGGGCCGCCCCCCACTCAATGGTCTCCCTCCTCCCGGTGGTCTCCCTCCTCCCCGTCTGTCGACGAAAGGACCTTCTGTTTCAAGTCTCCGGATTGGAGGTCGTCCCCGGGGTCTTGCTCCCGGCGTGGTCGGCGTCGGTGGCGGTGGAGCCGGGCTGAGTCCTCCACCATAGTGTTGTCGTGGGTTGAGCCGGGGTCTTGGTGTGTGTTCATTGAAATTAAGGGTCATTCGGGTAAGGTCCTCAAGCGCCGGCTGCATCTCAGTCTCCAACGCCACCCGATCAAACTGCCGCACAACCACGCTTTGGCAATCCATGAAGCTGTTTGAGTTTTTAACTATGAACTCCCAAACACGCACGGCTCGATCGTAAGGGTCAACCAAATGCTCCGGCCAAATCAAGTTTCTCGGCGACTCACCCACCCCCGGCCCGGTACTCCGTCCACCACCTGGCGGCGCAAGAAAGTCTGGGGTTCGCCCTGTCGGGGACCGTCCTGTCGGGGACCGTCCTGTCGGGGACCGTCCTGTCGGGGTCTGTCCTGTCGGGGTCTGTCCTGTCGGGGTCTGTCCTGTCGGGGTCTGTCCTGTCGGGGTCTGTCCTGTCGGGGTCTGTCCTGTCGGGGTGTCCTCAAGGGGGCCATGCACCTCAAGAAGACCGTCCACCTCAAGAAGACCGTCCACCACCAGCTGGTATGAGCTCAAGTCTGAGTACGAGTTTTCTTCTCCAAGCACCTGCTTCTCCATGTCCGGATACGATGCCCCCGCAAGCAGCTGCTCCTCCACTCCCGACTGTTCCACCTCCGGGACCTGCTTTACTACCTGGGATTGCGCCATTCCATGAACCTGACCAATTTCTTGCTGACCAATTTCTTGCTGCTTCTTTCCGGAGTGGGGCAACAGATATGTCCGATCGCCCCCGGAGTAAGCCGTGTCTTTCCGTTCCAATTTGATATTCTCTGTCTTGGCCTCTGCTTTCCGAACTTTGCGTTTTGATGTGAATCTAAGTCTCTTCTTTTTTTTCCTTTTTCTCGGTTTAGTTTTAACAACGACCTTAAGCTCATCCTTCGCAGCATTCAAACCCCCTTGGTCTTGAGGGTGCTGAGTAAGCCCAAGGTCGGACTGTTCACTCGGAAGATCACTTGTTTGATGGCTGGCTTGTTCGCTGGGGCTGGCTTGTTCGCTGGATACTTCACTGAGCAGTCCATTCACCTCGCGTTCTTCTTTTTGACGTTGTACCTCCGTGGGTCTGCCATCAAACCTGGGTCTGCCATCAAACCTGTGCAAACCGTGATCTGTGAGAAGCATGTCGTTCAGCCAGTCATGGTGGCTGATCGGTGCCTCCACATATGGATGGGCGTAGTGCATGTTGTGTCTGGACAGAAAGTATAGAGGGGACCGCCACGTCAACGAGTGTTTGTACTGATGTCTTCCGGTTTGTAACAATCGGGTCAAGATGGGCATCCCAAAGGACTCCACCTGTGCGTCGACCATCTCATGTAACTGCATAGTCACTTCCTACAAGAACGCAAAACTCTCAATGTAAACTCTCAGTGCAAACTCTCCACACCCAGGAGCTCAATTCTGTGGTAAGTTGTCTCTAAGAATGTCCCCGTCGAAAAGTGAAACCTCTTCACGCAAAGCGAAGTCTCTCGCAAGCGAATCCTAAGAAGGTCTAAAGCCAATCCTGGGTCTAAGCCTTACTCTTAAATCGTAAATAGACTGCATGTATAGATTAGTAAAATCCGTACACATTTTCCACTCTGGTTTTTTGGACCTCGTGGTAAGAGACAGCTAAGAAAGAACCATGGGGGCTCAGTCCTAGGTCTCGGCGGCTGACCTTTGTATCTGGCTGTCCATTCAGGACGATTACTGTACACGAACAATTGGTATAAATTCGTTCGCACGTATGGGTAAATAAACTGGGGCGCCGCGGGTCCTAGCAGAACACAGTTAACTTAGTTGATCCAAGCTTGATCACACGAGTTTAACCTAAGGGGTTGGAAATCGCGGGGTTGAAGACTAAGACAAGCCCAAGAGATCCTAATCGTCAATTGAGCACAATTACTGGTCACACTCCATAAATCAGGTAGGTATTCTGAGAGATGGTCTTTAGACGGTCTAGATCAGTTCTAATTTTTAAACCTGGCAGACTTGTGGGCTGTGTGGTAATCCGACCGGCAAGTTGCTAATCCGACCGGCAGGTTGCTAGGCCAGTAATTCTCTGAGCAGAAGTTATTGATCTAGGTCGTCATCGCTCGATGCAGTGGTTACAGCCGCTGCGGCGTCTTCCACAAGGAAAGGCATCTCATCGTCAAAGGCCATGGCCGCGAAAAAGCGACTTATAACTCCCAAGTTATCAATTCGGGTAAACGGTGACATTCTCATTTTGTGCGTCTTGGAATCGTGCAGGGCCAGGTCCGCTGACGACGAGTCAGTAAACAGATCCACACTGAACCAATAGTCATGCCGGTAACAGAAATAGTTCTTGAAGGCGTGAATTTTTGTGTTGAAGTCTTGTCCGTCATCAGCCAGCTCCACCTTATCATTCATCAATCTAAAAAATCGCCGGTCATAAAGACCATTCTTCGTCTGCATGGTCTTCACCTAAAATACATGGTAGCGAAGCGCCACAGCGATGTACACACATTGTATATACACAGTGTGTATATATATACAGTTGGTTGTGGACATGTGTTCGACACACGTGTTCGGCGCATGTGTTCGACGCGCGTGTTCGACACACGTTTTCAGTACGCATTTTCATGTGTATGTTTGTTTCGGTTCTATACGGGTGCATGGGATTTATGTATCGGTAGTATGGGCAGTTACCTCATAGACTATGTTGGGGTAAGAGCCATTGCGAGAGAGCAGGGCTTGAAATATTGTGTCCTTTCGAAGCCTCCGATGGTGCATTTTGACGACGTCCTTACAGCAGAAGGGGGTCCAGGATCGGGGGATAGGGTCGTTGATCCGTTCGTTTTCCCTTTCACCTGTGTAGTAGTCGATAATGAGACTACGTGCGATTTGGGACTGAAGGGGTGGTAGGGCTTCGTTCCAGGAAATCCAGAATTTCCGTCCTCGTACTTCGGCCACTGAACACAAAGAGCAATCCACGCTCGGATAGACTGCCAGAATCAGCGGCGTTCGCGGCGGTAAAGGGTAGCGGCAAATAGGTCCCGATCGGCGTCTGCCACATCCGCACTTGTCCATCGGCCGCGGCTGAACATACCTTCGTCTCGATCCAGCTGCGCAAGTAACCAAATGCACATTTGCGACCATACTTGTACTTGCGATCGTGTCTGCACTTGCGATCGTGTTTGCACTCGCGATCGTGTCTGCACTTGCGATCGTGTTTGCACTCGCGATCGTGTTTGCACTCGCGGCAGTCGACAAGCCTGAACAGACCGATTCGGGAGAGTTCGCCCCCTCTTCGACATAGTCGCGCGAGTACTCTTCAACACAACTCTTCACGCAAGTCTTGACGCAGTCATTCGAACTACCTTTGGAACACGTGCAAGCCACTCCAGCTTCCGCACAGCAGACGGGCTCCCCGTGGTCCATGTCGAGAACGATTGTAAAGAACTGTGACGAGGGAACTTCGTGCACCGTCAGACCGGTGCAACCCTTGAAAGGGAGCGCAATGAACAACGATGCCTGCAGCAACAGTAGACAGTGCGCGACCAAATTCTGGAGCCGCTGCTGGACTGACGAACTTGGCTTCTTCGGAAACAAACGATTCCGGTAGTCTTTCCATTCGCGCTTACTCAACAAAATCGGCTGAGCTACGGGGGTGTGGTGCTGGGACACGAAGTCTGAATCGTCAATAAACGAAGGCTCGTTGTACAAGTCCAGCATCATCAGCGACAGGCGACAATGCAGAAGAAAGAAAAAAAAAACTCAATTCTCGAAAAGGCCGCATGGGTGCGAGGTTCAACCTAGCTCGAAAATGAGCCAACTGGCACCATCAGCGATACGAACGCTGGTGGTGATACGAGCGTTAGTTACACCAACAAAGGAGCTTTCTAAAAATACCAAGCCCGAGTCGGGCTAGGATGAGACGGACAGTTTTATAAGATGATCCATGAACGTTTTCATGTTGACATCCTCAGTCAAGATGGCTGTTCCTCGACCGTCGTCCCCTGCGCCGCCATAACTGTCATAACCGGCTCCTTGTTTGTGCGTGCTCGAAGGATTCACCCTGGCGAGAATGAATCTTTCCTGACTGCCGCCAGCATTGCAAGAAATGAACTTCGGGCAAGGGATTCGGGACTTGAGTAGCAGGTTTGCGTGCATCTGGGGTAGCTGTAACAGAGCCTTTAGGTTCTGGTATTGGGGCAGCAGGTGATATTGGCTTTCTACCCACTTGTTGATCAGTGAACCATGCCAGATGATCACGT
>NW_011645773.1:33272-39584 GCF_000223845.1 Gregarina niphandrodes | reverse complement strand
TCCAACTAGGCCCGAGGTTCAACCTAGCTCGAAAATGAGCCAACTGGTACCAGCCAGAACATGTCAACCAGCATCAGCGATACGAACGCTGGTGGTGATACGAGCGTTAGTTACACCAACAAAGGAGCTTTCTAAAAATACCAAGCCCGAGTCGGGCTAGGATGAGACGGACAGTTTTATAAGATGATCCATGAACGTTTTCATGTTGACATCCTCAGTCAAGATGGCTGTTCCTCGACCGTCGTCCCCTGCGCCGCCATAACTGTCATAACCGGCTCCTTGTTTGTGCGTGCTCGAAGGATTCACCCTGGCGAGAATGAATCTTTCCTGACTGCCGCCAGCATTGCAAGAAATGAACTTCGGGCAAGGGATTCGGGACTTGAGTAGCAGGTTTGCGTGCATCTGGGGTAGCTGTAACAGAGCCTTTAGGTTCTGGTATTGGGGCAGCAGGTGATATTGGCTTTCTACCCACTTGTTGATCAGTGAACCATGCCAGATGATCACGTGGAAGTAGTCATCCATCAGTAAGATGCAATCGTTCTTCAGCGACGTCGAATCCAAGAGACAAGGCACAGGAGCGATGCTCGAATCGCCCTGTTGGTATTGAGCCCCCTGATACTGAGCCTGGCTGCTGTTCAGCGTATATTGTTGCAAGCTGGGACAAATTATGGTCATCGTATTCGCCACCGTCTCCTTTAACAAGCAGATCCGATAGTACACCGTCTCATCGGGACTGGAGTTAAACAAGTCCAAAAGAGGTGATCTGCGCAGATGGTACATAAATTGGGGGTAGTATTCAAACTCTACATTCAGCTGGAACGTGTCCGGCTTGTCCTTCTCGTACTCTCCAAAAACAGAACAAAGCCGAATCAACTTTCGGTCCAGCCACCTGATGATGTCGATCAGGTCCTCGACTGGCGCAGCGCTGCCGCTTGAGGACGCAGGCACAGCGTTGGCAGTGTTCCCGCTGCCGCCAGTGATGGTATTGAATAAACTGGTTATGGCATTGCCGCCAGAGTAGTTATCATCCTCTCGCTTATTGGCTCGGTACACGGCCAGGCGCGCCATGAGGCAAGTGGCAACTTCCTGATCGAAGCCGCTACCTAGTTGGATAATTCCGCCATCACAAAATTGGTAGCAAATCGTGTGCACACGAATTCTGCGCTCTCCATTCGGATGAATGTACGAGACTTGGAATTGGACATAACCATTTTTGTTCTTGACTGAAGCGGCATTATTGTTTACCACGTCCAAATATATAGCCAGCGAGGAGCTAGCGTCCATAACGCCGCAAACCCATTCGCAGGTGTTACCTTCGCCGACGACGCTCTCACTAACGCAGGCGCTTCTGCGCTGCGTGCTTGTGACGCAGCCAATGCCTCCTGCGACCTTGACTTCTTTGCTGCACATGACTTCGACCTTGACGTTGTAGGCTTGGGCGCTTTGGGGTCCGGCAGCCCTGCAGACTTCGCGTAGGCTGTCTTTGAAGACGTTGAGCGAGAAGGTATCGCTCATGACGCAGAGTCCACCTGTGCGCTCGCTGCAGATCCTCATTTCATACAACCCGGTCTGATCGAGCGAGCAGCAGAGCAGGTCAATCGCGTGTCCGCTCTGGATCGCGCGATATGCGAGTCCTCGGTAAAACGCGCAGGCCGGACCCGAGAGGCTCGCCTCCTTGGTGCTCTTTTGAATGTGCTGGTGTTGTCGGATGGTATCCGCTAGAGAGGGACCGACAACCATGCCTGGTCCAGTGGTGCACACTCCTCCTGAAAATAGCATGATGCGACCAGGTTGTTGATATGCGAGAAGTTCCATTAGGCCCACGGCAGCCGATAGGGCGGCTCCAGTGCAACGAGCAGGTCGGTTGTCTTGAGGAGTAGGCCAGGAGGATGGGTTCAGGTCATCCAAGATCTTGGTCAAGGTGTTCTCGACATTCTCAAGCGTGCAAATAAACCTTTCGGCTTCACTCACAGCGCCGCCGGTCTTGTTCTTATGGATACGCAACTGACGCATCATGTCGTTCTGAGTTACCTCCGCGTTGCCTCGGAACACGTAGCTCTTGACACACTGACTGAAACCCAGCTCATGAATGTTCACACTCGTGCTGTACGTAATCAACCCCACTCGTGTGTCGCTCGGCAACAACGTAATCGCCTGTTGCAAAGAGTCCTTCAACGCCTCCAATTCCTCCTCGTACAATGCCGTGTCCACTACCAACAACACAGTCGGCCTCGTCTTCGTGGACCCATTCAACACGTAATCCATCGCCGGGTGAGTCAACTCAGCCGGCAGCATCTGCTCCGATATTTGACTTGCGTACAATGGAGGGAACGCATTCCTCCCACCCGAAATCGGGTCATTCCATACCTAAAAGATTCTCATTGAGTGCAAACACTTGGTGTGCAAGTGTTCCTCATCAAGTATTCCTCATTGAGTGGAAACACTTGGTGGCCACCGTCTGCGGCCGTGACGTCTGGCGGTGTGGCCTGGCCGTGACATGTGTGGAAGTAGTCTCATACCTTGGCTCTGAAGTCCACGTGGCACACGGGGCTGAGAATCGTATTACCTTGGCGACTCCTGACCGGATCGTAGTTCACGACCTGCACTGGCTGGCTCAGCGCGAACGGAGTGTATACCAGGCCCAGCGGCACTTCCAGTTGGTTAGCCTCGGCCCTAGTGCAGGGCCAGAGCGACCAGGAAGACCGTATTACGGACGCAGTATCCATTTCTAATCCAAAAAAGAATATAAGGAAGGCATCACTGCCCGGGTGGGCACAGACTTGGGGCAGAGATTCGCAGCGGGGCAGAGATTCGCAGCGGGGCAGAGATTCGCAGCGGGGCAGACATTCGCAGCGGGGCAGAGATTCGCAGCGGGGCAGACATTCGCGCACTGGTGACAGCGAGGGGATAACGTCAGTGACGCAGGGGGGGGTGTCTAGCTAACCGATGATTTATTATTTGTGAAATGAGTGACCCGGCTCGGCCTGTGCTTCCGTTCCTGGCAGAGATCAACGCCCGAGGGGCGGCTGCGCCTTCAAGTACGAAGCCGGCGCCGCCTGCTGCGCCGGTGCAGGCTCCGAAGGTTAAGACCAAGGCTAAGGCGAAGGCGAAGTCAAAGGCGGTGCCGAAGCAGAAGCCTCGAAGCAACATCATTTCGGAGGAACCGGGCATAACACGGAACATCCCGGAACCGTCCCCGGTCGCCGTGGCGCCCCCGCCGGTGCCCCTAATCCAACCTGAACGGCCAAGTGACCGTGGGACAAGTGACCGTGGACCAAGTGACCGTGCGCCAGTCGACCGTGAACCCAGCCAGATCGCTCCACCACCACAGCCGGTCCACGTTACGACCACGCCGCCACCCCCCAAGGCAGCTACGCTGCCAACAAGCCCTGAAACAGCCATCCCCTCCGTCTCCTCTTATCACAACCAGAACAGTAAGCCCGGACACACACTCGTTACCGGACACACACACACAGACACGGTACACCCATCTGCCGGAGACCGCAAGAGGACCAGGAGTGTTCGAATTAAAAATGGAGTGTTCCATTTAGACGAATTAAAAATACATTCTTCACGGGGGTATGTATGAGGGGTATGTAATGTGTACTTCAGGTGGTCTAGTCATTCACCCTAGCGGGCAATTCTTGATAATTAGGGATGAGTCCAAGATCCAACAGGCGTTCCGGAAGTTGGGGTGCCGTATTATAACATGAAAGAAGCTCACTGCTCAACTCCTGGCCGTTTTGTCTCCTTTTTTTTGCGAAGCTGTTGTTGCTGGGCGAGTCAAGTCAACTAACACCATGGTAAGCAAAATCTTCAACACACGGCGGAAGAATTCCGAAGCCGTTTAAAGTCCACTGACCTGTCTTTCGGGGGCACGCGGGGGCCTTGTTGTCGCCGGGGCCTTGTTGTCGCGGGGACCTTGTTGTCGCGGGTGTGACTGGTGTTATGGTCGCACAGGGCTACTGTGTTATACGCAATCACTTGTGTGCTATCATACACACACGTGTGTGGCGACACAGTGGCGACGGCGTTGCACCAGCCGTGGTGGGCTGCATTAGATGTGTTATGTTTAGGGCCGCGTTCGTACGAAGACTGTGAAGCGTTCTGCTCGCCAGATTGTGGAGAAGTACCACAACAAGTTGACTTGCGACTTCCAAATCAACAAGAAGATTGCGGAGGAGGTTGCTCAGATTCCGACCAAGCGGCTACGGAACAAAATCGCTGGGTTCGTGACGCATTTGATGAAGCGTGTTCGCAGCGGAAACGTGCGTGGCATCTCGCTGGCCGTGCAACAGGCCGAGCGCGAGCGTCGCATGGACGTCATGCCCGAAGTCAGCATCACTGAGTGCTCCGACCCAGTCCAGGTTGACGACGATACCTTCGAAATGCTCCGCTCCGTCGGAGTCGGCTTCACCTACGTCAAACCCCAAGCCGAAGCCAGCTACAAGACCAAGCCCAACACCAACGTGAACCGTCTCCGAGGCGGCGTCCCCGCTGGAGCCAACTGGTGACCTTTTTATATTAACCAACGCTCCTCGAGCCCAACGCTCCTCGGGCCCAACGCTACGGCCCCCAGCCACGCGGTCCCTCTCCACGGGCTTGCTTTCTGAAACTTTGTGCCATGACACCAGCCGCTTCCTTCACGGTACCGCCGCCGCGAGCGTCGTTGATTGCCTTGCTCAAGGCCATCTCCGTCGGCAAGTCAGAACACGGCGAGCTAGAACACAACCGAGATTACGACCGAGACGCGGATCGCCAGTTGTTCGCGACGGGTCTGCCACGACTGGACGCGGCGCTCGGGGGCGGTTTGGCGAGTGGGTTGCTTCACGACGTGCATGGCGCCGCGGGACTGGGCAAAACGCAGCTGGCCTTCGCCGTTCTGGGCGAAACGCTCCTGCGCCACCCGACGGCCCTTTGCGTCTGGCTGCACACGGAGGGCACTTGCGCCATCGAACGTCTACACCAAATGCTCCAAAGCAAAATCTCAGGTCGTGGGTTGGCAGAGGAAGGTCGGGAGGCGGAAGGGGCCCGACGGCTCCTACACAGGGTGTTTGTAAAGCAAATCAGGGACCCCGAAGAGTTGATTAAACAGGTCCAGCAAATGGAACAGCTGGACTGCTCAGTAGTCGTCATCGACTCCGTGGCGCAACTGTTCCGCTACAACGACCGACCGGGCAACCTCCCGCCGGGCAACGTCCGATCCGGCCACGTCTCATCGGACCGCGTCCGACCGGGCTACGCACCTAGTGTACGACGTCCCCGACTCGAACCAAGGTTAGAACCGCAGCGACTGCGTGCTTTATCGCCGGAGCCGGCGGCCGGAGACCGGGGCCGGAGACCTGGCGGCCGGTGCCCTGGCTGCCGGAGACCCGGCGGCCGGAAGCCTGGCAAGGACTCGGGTCTCACCAAAGACGTTTTACCGGCGGCGTAGTGCGCAGTTCGTGTTGCTGGTCAGCGCCTTGCGCAGGCTCCGAGCGAAGCCCATGGTTCTCTGTCTGAACCACGTCAGTCGCTCGGAGAACCAACCCGCGCTGGGCCACATCTGGAATTCGCTAGTGGATGTGCGAATCGGACTCACCGCAACGGACCGGAGAGGTCGGCTGCTTACGGTCCTCTCGCATCCGTGGCGGCCGCCCTGCCAAACTGTATTCACAGTCACGCGGGGCGGGATAGAACAAGGCTCAGAACCGCCCGTGTAATCCGTGTACACACAGCTTTGCACACACCCGCACGCGCGCACACACGTGTGCGATTTCGCATAGGACACTCCTTTGCCCCTGAACGAGCCAGGGGTCAGGCAAGCAGCGCCCAAGCTCGTGCCTGTTCGGGTCAGTAGACGGGCGGTCGCCAATGCTCGTTGGGGGCGAAGTAATGATCCACAAAATCGCGCAGCACTTAAACCCTAAACCCTCTCACCTGGTGGAGCGCCCTGGGCGCTTACCCTTTCGAGGTTTCCGGCTTCCTCGTGCAACAAAGTCCGCGGCAGGTAGATCTGTCGAAAGGGCTCCGGCCTGGCATTACTAACTCCTACCGACGCGGGGGGCTCGACGCTGAAGGCTCGACGCTGAAGGCTCGACGCTGAGGGCCTGACGCTGAGAAATCAGTTTTGAGGGGAGGGGGAGGAACGACTGGCGCCGGTTGTTGAATTTTAAATGGGGTGTTGCGGGAAGCCAGGAAAGGTTCGTCCCACGACCAAGGAGACGATTGTTCCTCAAAAGGAGGCGGCTTCTCGATCTGAGGCGGCCCCGCGAACGAAGGGTGTTAAGTCGAAGTCGGAGGTTGCTGCTATTCAACCGGAGATTGCACTTC
>NW_011645773.1:31786-33252 GCF_000223845.1 Gregarina niphandrodes | reverse complement strand
CCGACGCGGGGGGCTCGACGCTGAAGGCTCGACGCTGAAGGCTCGACGCTGAGGGCCTGACGCTGAGAAATCAGTTTTGAGGGGAGGGGGAGGAACGACTGGCGCCGGTTGTTGAATTTTAAATGGGGTGTTGCGGGAAGCCAGGAAAGGTTCGTCCCACGACCAAGGAGACGATTGTTCCTCAAAAGGAGGCGGCTTCTCGATCTGAGGCGGCCCCGCGAACGAAGGGTGTTAAGTCGAAGTCGGAGGTTGCTGCTATTCAACCGGAGATTGCACTTCGGCCTGGAAAAACGGAAAAGAAGCACCCTCGACGACGGCTTAGTGTCAACGCTCCTGGCATGAACGGCGAGACGGTCAGCACGGGCTTTGACAAAGCCGAAGAGTTCAGTCCCCCTGCCCGTACCCCTACCCCGCGTATACTTACCCCACGTATCTCTGCCCCACGAACGACCGAACCTGCTGCCATTCAGCGTGCCGATGCCTTCGGACCAGTGGCCAGAGACGAAGAGTACGCAGTAGGTAAGCTGATGGCGGAGGATTGCAGCACAGCCAGCGAGATAGACTCCCAAGAGTCCGAGCACCACGACGATGACGACCTGCACAACGAAGCAGCTCAAGAGATCTTGCTCAGCTCCCTGGGCAGTTCGCTGGAAGAGTCACCCGCAGTCCAGGACACGGGCTCTTTGCCGACAGACGCTTCCTCTGATCCTGTCGCGACTGTCAGCGAGACTGCCAGCGAGACTGTCAGTCTGACTGGCAGCAAGATTTCTGTGGACGACTCTGTGGAGGCAGCAATGGACGTTGCGGTAACCAAGGTCATCGACGCTCAGGTTGACCACAGCGAACGGAGTGAGCGCTCGATTGAACTTCACCACGGGGAGGCTGAACTTCCTACACTAAGCGTCACTGAAGAGACCACCGCGGAACACGTGTATGTGGTGGAAGGCGCCCACGCGCCCTCGTTGCTCAACTGTTGCATTTTTGGAGTGGTAGATAAATTCAAAAAACGCCCACGTTAATCCCCAGTCCAGATTTAAAGCCGCCGCGGCGGCCCGGGTGTCGACCACAGGGGAGTTACCAGGATTTTTTATTGAGATACCGAAGGGCTCATCAGGATGTTACATCAAGAGGCACACGAGGCAACAGGGGAGAGGAGTACAGCGACGGAGGATAGCAAGGGCCGACCCAGGGGCATCAGCATAAAATCCGCTGGCAAGGTGGCCGAGTGGTTAAGGCGACGGCCTGCTAAGCCGCTGGGTTCTACCCGCGTGAGTTCGAATCTCACCCTTGTCGCAGTGAGGCGACCGCGAAATGCTCTAGTTCAGTCCTGATGTGGAATATTATGGCGACATCTGCTGGATTTGATAGCACATTGAACAGCTAATCACGGCTATCAACCAGCAAATCTAGCCGACGTACAAATCTACTCCGCGAGCAGAACGCAGCGCATCAACAGACCATATCAC
>NW_011645773.1:30923-31766 GCF_000223845.1 Gregarina niphandrodes | reverse complement strand
CCCCAGTCCAGATTTAAAGCCGCCGCGGCGGCCCGGGTGTCGACCACAGGGGAGTTACCAGGATTTTTTATTGAGATACCGAAGGGCTCATCAGGATGTTACATCAAGAGGCACACGAGGCAACAGGGGAGAGGAGTACAGCGACGGAGGATAGCAAGGGCCGACCCAGGGGCATCAGCATAAAATCCGCTGGCAAGGTGGCCGAGTGGTTAAGGCGACGGCCTGCTAAGCCGCTGGGTTCTACCCGCGTGAGTTCGAATCTCACCCTTGTCGCAGTGAGGCGACCGCGAAATGCTCTAGTTCAGTCCTGATGTGGAATATTATGGCGACATCTGCTGGATTTGATAGCACATTGAACAGCTAATCACGGCTATCAACCAGCAAATCTAGCCGACGTACAAATCTACTCCGCGAGCAGAACGCAGCGCATCAACAGACCATATCACAACTGATCAGAGAACTACGGCCCGACATACACAACCACAAAACGCACATTGTCGTCCATACGGCCTATGCCCGTGCACGCATAGAACTGACACCACTACCCGACACCGAATCGGAATGTGACGAATGGTTGGTGACACAAATGCCGATACAAATCATCACCAGATTCGCTGCTAACCAAAGTTCTACAATGCTACGGCCTCACCGGAGAACTAGAAGCACCTCTGACCACGCACAAATCAGACCCCAATGAGAGGAATAAGACACCATACCAACAACAAAGAAAAAACGAGCGGGGGAATTCAAAGTCGGGGAAATTCGCGAAGCTGCTGCTACACACATTTCGACCCCATCCAACTCAGTCGCGTCGAGTTTCTTTTCCGTTACTTGTTGGGGGGG
>NW_011645773.1:29277-30849 GCF_000223845.1 Gregarina niphandrodes | reverse complement strand
GGGGGGGGGGGGGGGTCTAAGTGGAGGTATGTCGAGTAAGTACCATCGGGTTCTTGTTGTGGGTACCTTGTTTGGTTGGGCGGCATTGTACTAAAAATAGTTGGCTTGAATTCTGAGTTGGAGTCGGGCGAGTTCTTCAGTGCAGGAGTCGATAGAGCGTGCGGCTTTGGTGACTTGGTCGATGTGCGCGGCGAGGGATGGTTGTGCCAACGTGCGGACTTGTGAGCGATCGAATTGGCTCGCAGCTTGGACGAAAAGAGCAAGTGCATCAGCAGCTGTCTCCATTCGATCCTGGATGCATTGGAGGTAGTATTTGGCAACCGGCGAGTTCAACACAGGGCCGGGACATGCCTGGAAGAGTCGGTCCAACAATTCCAGCGCTCGCGGCTGCAACTCAGAAACGGCTAAACACTTCTCCAAAGCACGCCACAGCTCCGGCGCCGCCTTGCGAACCGACCCGCCTCGCGCAGCCGGCGACTCGTGAGGCGACTCCCGACCCACCCTCGCCGCGACCTCGTAACTCGCCTTCGCCGAATACCCCGTAGTCGCCCAGTCGTAGCCAGCGACATCGCAACCTGCCGCCGGGTCCTCGTGGCCGGCGGCCTCCAAAAAGGCCGCCACCTCGTCCGCGCGGCTGCCAAGCAGACTCAGTATGCGGTAGCGCACGTCATACTCCGCCACATGGAGCAACTCGGCACATCGCAGCAACGTCGCTCGAGGTATCAGACTAAACTCCGCCGGAACCTCCGCACATAACTTGTGCAACGTGTGCAAAGCAATCGTTAACACAGTTGAACTCTCGCTTCGTAGCAACTGGTGCAGAGTTAAGATCACCGGTTCGATCTGCCGCACAAATTCTAATCGCAAATATTCTGGTCGCGCACACTCGGTCGGCTTGGAGCGCGGCTTTACACTCTGCTTTACAAGACTAACACCGGGCTTTCCGCCGCCGACCCCGGGACTCCCGCCCCCAGGGCTACCCCCCCCCGGGCTTTCTCTGGTGGAGGTGCTCCCCCCCGCAATAGTGCTCCCCCCCCCGGGGCTAAATGTACTCCCCCCCGCAATAGTGCTTCCGACCACACTTCCAGTCGCATGTGTCGTGAGTTCCACACATTCCTCATTCTCGTCCAAAAGGAGATGGTAACAGGCTCGCGCGAGGACCTCGCTAGACTCACCCCGAAGCGCATTCAACACCACCGCCGCACCGCCTAGTCCTAATAACATTCCGCGGATGTTCTGCAGCCACAAAAAGATCCGATTCAGCGTTTCCGCCACGTGCAACTCCGCCAAATGTTCTTCAGGTGTGTTCTCCAGCAAAGACAACATTTCGCGCAACTCCGCACGTGATGGCTCCGCCGTTCGTGGTGCCGGTGGGGAAGCCGTCACCTTCGGCTTGTTCCGGGTCAAGACCCACTCTTTTGGGTTCTTTAGAAATAGGCGGTGATCACTCTTCAAGAACGACATCCGAATTTTTAACATGCCTCTCCGAAACGCCCTACCGTCATATAACCAATGCTTCGTCGTCCCCAACCAACAGGTACCCCAACCAGCAGGTACCCCAACCATCGCACG
>NW_011645773.1:13759-29214 GCF_000223845.1 Gregarina niphandrodes | reverse complement strand
GTTCCACACATTCCTCATTCTCGTCCAAAAGGAGATGGTAACAGGCTCGCGCGAGGACCTCGCTAGACTCACCCCGAAGCGCATTCAACACCACCGCCGCACCGCCTAGTCCTAATAACATTCCGCGGATGTTCTGCAGCCACAAAAAGATCCGATTCAGCGTTTCCGCCACGTGCAACTCCGCCAAATGTTCTTCAGGTGTGTTCTCCAGCAAAGACAACATTTCGCGCAACTCCGCACGTGATGGCTCCGCCGTTCGTGGTGCCGGTGGGGAAGCCGTCACCTTCGGCTTGTTCCGGGTCAAGACCCACTCTTTTGGGTTCTTTAGAAATAGGCGGTGATCACTCTTCAAGAACGACATCCGAATTTTTAACATGCCTCTCCGAAACGCCCTACCGTCATATAACCAATGCTTCGTCGTCCCCAACCAACAGGTACCCCAACCAGCAGGTACCCCAACCATCGCACGGGCTTAAAAGCACGCTGCGCGCACCGAGCACACACGCGCACCGAGCACACGCGCGTGTTGTCCGGGTGTAAACTCGTATTGTTTGTAGCTGCCTACGTTTTTGGTAGTGGTGGACGAATTGGATAAGACCTTATCACGGTGGCATTCGGAAAACGAGGAACTGCATAGTGGGCACTACTCGACGCTCAGTCGGTATCTGAACCCGAACTTGTACGCCTCGACACCTTGTGTGCTGGACGTATGTTGGAGCGGTGGCAAGAGGAGCGGTGGCAAGAGGGAGAAGGTTTTGTGTAAATACGTGGTTACGAGCAAGAGTTACTTCGAGAGGGACTTGGTCACCTGGAACCAGTATTTGCTGCCTCTGTTCATGCGGGGGCCGGTGTTATGTTATGACTACGAGGCTCCGGAAGGGGGGAAACTTCTCAACGAGCCGCGGCTGAGCTTAAGCGGGAGCAGTCGAGCACAGAAGATCAACTTACTGCACCATGTGCGCCTTAGTCTGCTGCAGTCACCGCGTGTGTTCCCTCTGGTCGACCTGCTCTCCCTTGCAGCCACAGGCGAGACGACGCCCAAGATCGAAGCTGGGAACAGAGCTAGGTTGCCGTTGCTTGACAGCGCATTGGACGATGGGTGGACATGCAACTCGTTATTGTTATTGCACCAATACAGTAAGCCATTGGAGCGTCTGAACTCTGCTTGGAACATGGAGGTGCATGAAGGCGACGCGTTGATTTTGGCCGGAAGATATCAGCCCCGACAGTTCGGTGACGCCCGGGAGGGTCAGGGCGAGCGAATGGGAGAGGGTTCACCAGAAGAGGTGATGAAGCACAGTGGTGAACGCTATGGCTTGTGTTTCGAAGACTCGAAGGAGGCGGAACTGGTGCGCGAGATCGTTGAAAAAACTAACGACAAAATTCCTCTCTTCGCTCAAGGTCTGTTCGCTAAAAGTGCGACCGGACAAGCACCCGTGGTGGCACCTGAGATTGCCGAAGCCCTCCGTCTGTTACAAGCTAAGACGCTATTGCTGAACCAATCATATAGCAATAGCGCCCATTGCTCCCTCTACCATCAACTACCGACATCAGTACAAAACCTCGCTACCCACGCCTCCGCAAAAGCCCGACTCAACCGCATACTCAACCCGTTCAGCCTGCTCGACAGCACACGCAATGGGGATGTACTCGGCGGACCCCTACCCTGGGAGCAACAGTGCGTGGCCGCCGCCTCGCAAGGTCTCAACCGAAAGGCCCTCGCAGCAAACACCGTCGCCAACGTTATCAGTAAAGGACCACTCAAAGCAAGCATGTACGGCGTCCATAAGTGGCTTGGCAAATCCCTCCTCGCCTAAACCTGAACCGTCAGCCAAGGGTCGCCCTTGATACAGACAAGCAACAGTGCCAGTCGGTTGGCAAACCAATAGCCAAACGATAGTGCAATCAAGTGACAGTGCAACCCAGTAGCCCGGGTACTTAACGACGTGTGGGTATGTTAAGATGGGTAAAATCAGGTGCTCTGGAATTTGGCGAAGCGCTCAACGAACTGGAGTTTGTCAGTTTGCTCAGTGTAGGAGCTACAGTTGGAGTCGGCGTATGTGAAGGAGCAGGGTGAGTCGCGAGTGAGGGACCACATGCTAAGCATGCGGATCGGCATTTCATTTTTGAAGTAGGAGACGTTTTGTTCTGCGTCTGCGAATTTGTAGGTGAGGCAGGGTTGATCGTTAAGTCCGATCATGGGTGTGGAAGCGAGGACCTTGTAGGTGTCTTCCACTTTAGTCCAGCCGTATTGTTCCAGACGGTTGTTAGTCTGCGCTGCATCAAACATCTGTTGAGCGAGACCCTTGATGGCGTTGCGTTCACAGGCGCCGAATTGATCGGCGGGACACGCAACATCGCAGGGCCCGTAGTCCATGTTCATGACGTTGATGAGATCGAAGGGTGCGTCCAGCTTCATCATTAGGTCGATGAAGTCGGTGCCTTGAATCGCAAGCCCGTCCGGAGCGACGGGCAACGTCCAAATCACCTGTAACTTGCCATTGCGCTCCTCCTTCATGCGCTTAACGGCTTCGAACCTGTAAGTCCACCCAAGGTCTTTCTGCACCAGTCCGATCGCGTTGCCCTCAATGTCAAAATCGATACGATGACTATTAAGCTGGTCAAGAATCCGTCCGTACTCCTTAGCCAGGTTCGCCACCGGATCGCCATTCTGGCACTCCGGAGAGTCCGCCAGTTCAAGGCCCATTGCGCCGCCAAAAGAAACAACGAAATCACCACCCATCTTACGCAGCTCATTCAACTCATCGTACAGATGGTAGAAGCTGCCCTCACTCTCGTAGGTTGGTCCCGCCGACACTGGCATGACTCCCGCAAAACCGCCTTGGCATGTGCCGTTGTAAAGCACAGTACCCTTTTGCGCACTCGTGATGAAGGCTACGACAAAATGATTGACGCCATATGTCTTCGCGATCTCCACCAGAGGCGGCCAGCCATAGAGGCCGGCGTCAAAGTAGGGTGCATAGAACTGTTCGGGCCAGCACTGTTGTTCATCACTCATGGTACCGAGCCATCGCTGAAACGTGCCGTTGTTCTTAAGCGTTTCGCAAGTTTCCGCGTCAAAGCTTGCGCTGTCACCGCACCAGTGTGTGTAGCACTTGTCCTGGGCGAAGTCCGTGCAGATGACCTGTCCGTTTTCTATGCTGGAACAGCCTTGGCAGCACACACACGTTTGCTCCCACATGTCGTCAGGGTAATCGGTGGCATCGCCACCGCCGTCGTCGGGAGTTGTTGTTGAATCCGTGCCGTCAACGCACTTCCCCAACAGCTCCCAGGCCGATTGGCGGTCCTTAGGGTCCGGTTTGTCCGCAACCACGTTCCACTTGTTCTGGAATAAGTAGTGATCCGAGTGCACCTTCTGACCAGGGTCCGCATACGTCGTCGCACCCGACCAAGCCGCCACCCCAGTACAGTCCTCCGTACCAGCCGCCTCGCTCCCGTCCCCCGCCGTTCCAGCTATACATGTTCCCACTGCCGTCCAGGGCGACCACCCTGCCGAATCCGCACCAGGCACATTTGTCGGATCCACCCACGTCTCAGATGTGTATAACACTCCGTCCTTGTGCACCTTCCACGGACCGTTCCCAGACAACGTCTCATCCCACGGAATCACACCCGTGCAGTCCACATCCGCGCCTCGAGCCAGGCACAACAACAACACAGCAACTGAGCCACGCATGCCACCCCCAATTACGTGCAACACGTGCAACACACCCACCCTCCACTCCTGGGCCTGACCACTCTCTGCTCCTGAACCTGACGCCCCTCCTCTTCCCAACTCCTGAACCAGACCTTCCGAACCAGACTTTCCGAACCAGACTAGCCAGACCTTCTGAACCAAACCATCCCTCCCACTCCCAGGTCCTTAAAGACACAGGTCCCAAGCCAAACTCCCCCAAGCCAAGACCACGCCTCTCAGGCCATTGCTTTCGCATAAAAAGAATGGACAATGCGTCCGACGTGACACCCGTAAAAAGTAAGCCGGCTCGCCCAGCCGGCTCAACCAGCCGACCTGCACTCCGGACACTTGACACAGCTACTGCCCATCTTGCTTGCAGATTTTTCGGCGTCCTTCTCCACGCTGGGAAGCTGGGCCAGTTCGCGCGTCAAAACTGTCGCTGCCACGCTCGAGAACGCCGCAGCGGCCGGACGACAGGCGGTCGAGAGCAAGTTGCAGGAACTGATTGAGGAAAGCGACGAGGAGCAGGCCCTGCCCCCGACGGCGGACCCCCCAACGGTGGACCTACCCCCCGCGGTAGAACCTCCCCCGGCGGCCTCGCCCGCCGCACCGCTCACGACCCTCTCACCCGAGGATGGTCCGCTGGCGCAAGCCATCCTTAGCGGCGAAATCCACGCACCCCCTGCACTCTCGCCCCCGGCCGTCTCGCCCCGTATTCTCCCGGGAACGGACTCGGTCTACAGTGCTGCGAACTTCCCTGGAGGACCCGGCCTCGCGGGGGCGGCACAAAGTGAAGGAAGTCTCCTGGTGAATGGGCAAAAGATAGAGCGCGACAACGTCGTCGTGGACACAGAACATGACCACCATACCCACACGCACGCGGACCACACGCAGACGGACCGCACGCTCACAGACGGCCATTGCACCCGACCGGCGTCTGGGGCCGACGGAGAAGGCAAATCGTCTGCCACTGCCGAGTCGTTGCCGGCGGAGGGCACGTGCGGCTTCCAAAGCAATGAGCTCCCGCGACCCGCAGAACTGCCAGCCGCAGTCTCCCAGCCGGAAGGCCTGCCGCGACCGGCTGCAGAGGCTCCGGCTCCGAGTCGTCAGTACCCCGGCCTGGAATCGTCGGCTGAGGAGGACTCTGCCCGGATATCTCCGGACTTGGTGGGGGACCCGACTAGTCAGGCGACTGGGCAGGTGACGACGACGTCGGAGGGCAAGGCGGAGGCGCTGCCGGGCGACTTGGAGCAGTTGATGGAGACGACTGCGCGTTTGTCGACGCAGGTGTTGGAACTGGAGGGGTGGGTGAAGACGCTGCAGCTAGAGCGCGACGAGCTGGTGGAGCAGGTTCAAGCGTTGGAGGAAAGTCGGCGTATGGAGGGAGTGCGTGCACGGCAGGCAGGTGAACAGTGTGCCGCAATGGCCGCCGAGCTTCAGGCCCGAACGCAAAGTTTCCAGACAGCTGAGCAAAGTTTCCAGACGGCTGAGCAGACGGCGCAGCGCGAGACAGAGCGACTGGCCACGGCGCTGCGGGCGGAACAGGAAAGCGGCAATCGCGCACGTGAGGCACTGCAGACGCGGCTGGCGGAATTGGAGACTGAAAGCGAAAGCGCCCGCGAGAAGGCGCAACAGCTCGGTGCGCTGGTGCTACAGAGGGAGGAGGAGGCCGCGACTCTCCGCGGACAGCTGGAGGCAGCCGCACGCCAACATTCCAGCGACAGCCTCGTCGCCACGGACGAGCTGTTGCGTAGTAAGGCGCAGACCGAACACCTCAAGAACCAACTCGGCTCGCTGGTCGCTGAGCGTGACGAACTTAAGGCCCGTCTCTACGAGGTCCAGGCCCTCAAAAACTTGGTCAAGGACACGGTGGCCCCCAACGCCGGTGGGGGTCCCCACTCGAACGAGGATGCGCACTCGGATGGAGAGCAATGGGCGGAGTTGATTAAGACGCGGCTAAGTCAGCTGCAGTCTCAGTTGCGGGCAACAGAAGCGGCGAACAGCAACCTGATGAATCAGTATAATGAACTCGTGCGGCAAAACCAACAATGGCAAACCCGCGTGTTAGAGCTGGAGAGCGAAACCAAGCCCCAATTCAGCCAAGAGACGCGAAAACAAGTCGATGTGGACACGGTCATGGCCCTCGAGGAACGACTGGCTGGCAAGAGCCAAAGACTCGACCAACTCATCGCTGAAAATCACGCACTCAAAATACAGCTCCAACAAAAGTCACCCTTCAGCCATGTCGAAAACGAGTTCCACAAAAGCGCGGTGCTCGTCTTCGTCGCGAAACCTGTTCTGAAGCTTCTCAGCAGACTGCTCGGCAAAACTTGGCGGCAACGTGCAGAGGAAAAATTCCGACGATTCTATGCCTCGCTTCTGTCCTCTGCTCTCGTGGTCAGACTAAAGTATGCCACCCATCTCATCCCGGTACATCTCATCTTTGTAGTTATGTCGTCCAGAGATTGCTTCAGTACCAAGACGGCACCTTGATCATCGGTCTGACCATGAGCTCCTTGATCATGCTGCTGCTGGTACGCTAGCAGCAGGGGCTACGGCCAGTCAATCTCGCTCGCGCGCGCCCGGAATTTTCGTGTGCGCACACGTTTTTTTTTGTATATATTCTCTGCCCCTCTACGAAGAGAAAAAGAAGTCTCGAGCCGGATATCAGTCCGGGGGTGGATGAAATAAACCAATCTGGCGCGGCTGCAAGCCCGTGGTCTGTTATTTTTTCCGATCTAGCTGAATATCTCAGTGGGATAGCACAACAGATTCCATTTTGTGTTGCCGGAGTAGTAAACTGATGAGTTTTTCGGCGACCTCTTTGGCTTGGTCCTCATGAATAATATGTCCTGATTTGGGGATGACTTCAAGCTGGAGCTTTCCACTCATTTGCGCGACAACGATATCATTCCCAATATTGTCTATGCCTGCGACAATGACTACCTTAGTAGGACAAGGTAACTGCATGAGTATTTTGTCCATATTTTGGAACCATCCAGGCCACCATCGCTGCGTATTGAGCAACTTAACTTTCCAGCGAAAACAATCGTGATCTCGATACAGTTGAGGTGGGGTGCTCAACGTAGCGGAGGTGTGATTCCGAACTAGATGGTGACTTGTCCATTCTATCGCTTCCTGTTCGGAGGCAAATTCTGCGGGAATCATTTCCGCAAAACGTTTGGAACTCGGAAGAGCAGCCAGAGCAACCTCTTCGCACACATCCAATAACACAACCCCATTGAGGTAATTAACCGGACTGACAGCGGTCTTTGAACTCATAGATGACTTCTGACTCGTACCTTCCGGGTTTGTATCGTCCTGAGTTGGGGGCTTCGTAAAGAATCGCAAACAATGTAATATCTTTTGGTCCAGCAGCTCTCGTGCTGCCTTTACCACAACCGCACCGCCCATGCTATGTCCAACCAGTAGAACGCGGCTAGTGGATTTGCCCTTCATCACGAGATACGTTTTCACGAAGCACACCAAATCATCTACCAAAGTTTCAACAGACAAATCTTCATCTATGCCTCTCCATGTTTTGCCATGGCCGCGGAGGTCAGGAGCAACCACGGTGAAATGCGATCGAAGCAAATCCGCCAACAAAGCATAGCTCATTCCGCAATGTCCCGCGCCATGAATTAGGATTGCGATATCATCGTAACATTTTCCAGCTGCCCCAGACGGGCCCGAGTTACAGACAGGTATAACAAGGGGATCGATTGCATCTGTAACCGACGCACCGGGCGGCGTATTTTCTTTCTGCACCGAATAATAATGTATACTCAAATCATTAACTTGTACTGTGTCTTCATCTAAGCTTAAATTCATTTTGGGATCGATTTCCGCGGATCTTGCGGCCCAGAATCGAGGCGCTGGAGGCAGCATATTTTTTATGAAGAAGCTGAGGGGCCTAATCAAACAAAAGAAGGGTAAGCGCGCTCTTTAACACCAGGCACACACACGTGCGAAACGGCGCTTGGGGCGGTCGGAAGTCGCGAAATGTTGTACGAATTAATTTCAGTGACCAGCTCTAATGAAGCCCAACCTACACCATCGAAATTGGTGCAGATCCCATCTTCAGGGACGGATACCAACCACGGATTTCAAGAGCTAGAGCAGCTATCTGAATATTTCCAATCAAACAGATCCAAGCGCGCTGCACCGCCTCTAACTGGTTCAGTGAAACGGGGTCCAAACGCCGATTTGAGAGAGGCCTACAGACTACTCAGCCAACACAACGAGCCGTTGAAACTATATGGAGAAACGACTGCAGACGTCATCGAAAGGGCGAAGTCGCTGATTAGATTATACGAAGGCCAATTATTTTCAGATATTCCTTCTATAAACCTGAATTCGCATCCCAGTAAGATACCCCCTTCCTGCGGAGACCAATGCGAGCTTGTATTGTGGTCAGCTTCTGTCTCCTTCAACGGTCGCCAATCCGGGAATTCTGGGGTACATCCTGGGATACATCCTGGGGGCAGCTATCACTTCCTCTCAGTTTACCTATCACAAATCACCTGTGCGGAAAATATACAGCTTGCGTACGCTGGCAATATGCAACCAGCTGATAAGGGGCCGTTAGCCTACGGTAGCGGTTCGCACGATGTCATGTGCTATTTCCCAATAATATCGGACACCATTTCACCTGTTTCTTAGATGAGTTAATTTTATCATTTATCCGGACATGTTTAAGTGTATGGGGCGAGAATATAGTTAGAAGTAGAAGCGATTCGAAATTGTACAGCTCGTCGCAGCAGGCGTTGGCGCCACTGATTAAAATGCTCAGCATGGATACGCTGACGACGGACATCCGTGATAAACTGGCGTCGGTGGTTCAGCACTGCGTGAAGAGAGAGTATAAGCTTGCTCATGACGTATACATCTTATTGTCTATCGGTAATAAGCCATGGCCCATGGGTGTTACAATGGTCGGTATTCATGAGCGCGTTGGCAGAAGCCGCATTGCATCGTCAGAAATCGCACACATCTTGAATGATGAAGTAACCTGCCGATACATCCAGACGTTCAAGAGATTAATGTCGCTATGTCAGGTGTGGCATCCGGTATCCGACCCATCGCAAATGATTAGCATCAGCACACGCAGCGACCTTCCTGAATTGCCGTCTAGTTCGTGAGACTGGGTATGATTCAGATATGATTCAGTTTCCAGCCGTTCTGGACTGTCAGGCCCGTTATATCCAAGACTGCTGCATTGGGTACATTTGCAAACACCGTTTCATCTACCTTGGTCACGTTGAATTCGCAAAATCGGTCCCCGTAAATGTAAAATTTCGTTGCATTCGTGAGATACAACTGGCTATCCAAGTGAGGTTGTGTGTAGGCTACCTTTGATGGATATGGATCTGGTAATGGTAAAAGATGTCCTTGACCCACTACTGTCCTTATAAAAGCATCCCAAGCAACGTTGGAATTAATATCATCCTCTAGAGCTTTCGGACGGTACCAAAGATACGTTCGATCTTTCATATAATGACATATATTTGTACGTAGTATCATAAAGTCATGATCCATACTTCGTATCATCACCGGATTAGCTGTAAATATTACTTTACCACTTTCCCTTTTATCACTTTCCTTTTTATCGCTTTCCGAAGTTTTTCTTACAGCATTCAATTCTTTATCGACATAGCATCGCAGCGGTTCTACTATCGGGCCTCTAGGTAGCAGTGGGATTCCAGGATCATTTGGACCTGGCACCAAGAGTATTTTGCAGTTCTCCAATATTTTAGGATGTTTTGATACCAAATCATAAAACATTTGCCACGTATTCAAGTACAACTCATGATTATCTACATAACCCATTTGAGTGGTAAGATTAGTTGTAGGAACAAATACCTCCTCGGGTGTATAAGATGAAAAGTTTCCCATTAGAACAAATCCAACTGGCAGCGGGATTGCATCCTTGTCCTGTAGGTTATCCCAGACTTCTTCAGGATCATCGACACGAACCCCGTGCTTCTCGTAATCTGAAAAAAAAAAACGGATCGAATGCGCGTTTTTATCGAACACGTGTGTTTCGGGAAAAAGTACGTTCATCCCGGCCGATCCATCTTACAGTTGAAAACTTCGGTTATGTATTCCAGCCTTTCTAATCGATCAAACATACAATTGTTCAGTATGATCCACAAACTTTTAGTTAATGATGAGTCCCGAACTTCTCTAAGCTCCTTCATAGTTTCAGCAACGTCATGCTCTTCGCGAGACTGTATCGCTATTCTTTTTTTAATTTGGTGAATATGCTGTAATGGATGACCTACCTTCATACCATATATAGTAGGACGATGGTCTCCTGTATCGGTGGTAAATATTCCATGCACCAAAACTATGTGTCCCTCGCCAACGAAAGAGTCGTCAACGCAACAAGCCTGATTCAGACACAATTTTAGACGGCCATTACACTCCAAAATCCAGTCTACAGAGTCAACTGGAATTGTCGGCCGTTTTTCTCTTCTGCCCATTGATTTACTCCCACTAGGTTGACTCCCACTAGGTTGACTTCCGGTACGTTGACTTCCAGCACGTTGACTCCCGAGAGGGTTACCTCCGGTGCGCCCGGCATACCTGACCAGACCCGCATCCTCTATATCTTCATTCTCGGGAAGCGGATCTTTGGGAAGCGGATCTTGGGGAAGTGCATTATCAGGAACCGCATTTTCGGGGAAGACGACCATGCCGTCGCTTGTAAGGATGCCCAGCACCCGTATCTTTTTGTTCTCGTAGCCAATCGCTTGCTCTCCAATCAGGACAAGATTCTGACCCTCTGTTACATCGTCGTATGCAAACTGGTATACGTTCTCCTCTCGCATGCTGTCCATCACATACTGGATCCTGTTACGCCAACGCACAGACACACTCGCCGGATCCCCGAACGACATTGCGCTCGTTCGCCAACACTGCCCGTTGTAACACAGAGGCTTATCCACCGCGACAACCTCAAACCGACCCCTCAACCGAGCCAATATGCTAGTCAATAACGTAACAGATGCCGGAACCTCTTCCTCATCCTCCAGCGCACCCTCCACCGCACCCTCGACCACCGGCGCCCTCTGGGCCGCTGGCGCCGTTTGGGCCGCTGGCGCCGTTTGGGCCGCGGCCTGGGGGACGGGTCTAAACTTCTCCTTCCGGGCAGATCCTACTTCGAGCGCAATGCGTTTCTCTTCTTCCAGAAGCAGCAAAGCGCGGCCCACGCACCAGACTGGTATCGAGTCGTCTTGGAGGTCGACGGTCTCCAACACTCGAAACAAGTACTCCAACAAGTCATCCAATTCCACGCCCTGCTTCAAGCATCTAGAGATTTTCTCCGCTCCCTCATGATCCAATTCACGTTCCAATTCAGTCTGGAAGAAGGCAGCGATGTCTTGGGCGCTCATAAGAGTTTTTTTCCTTCTCTTCCAGGAGCTTTTGTCTCGAGCACACGCGCGCGCAATCGATTCTGAAGACGGGTAGAGTCACCAGTGCTACTGTATGTAACTGGTTACTAGCCCCCATGAAGAACTCTGACGACCAAAAACAGAGGGAGAATTCCGACCCGGCTACCAACCCCGGGCTACCGACCTCCTGCATCTTTCCGATGAGTCCACCGACGATTGTTTTGAGCATGGCGTCGAAGAGAATGCGGATCGAACGGCCAGAAGGTTTCCCCCACGGGCATGGACTCGCACCGAGTCTTGGCGGCCATGTCGCCGCTATAACTGCTTGCAAAGCTTACGCCGGGCTCTGGGGTGCCATTATGTTGATGGCTTTTGGGCTGACCAAAAAAAATATCGGGAGAAAAGACAAGTGATGTGCTCTTCCTGCGCCGCCGTCAAATTATCCAAAAACGGATGAGTGCCTGGTGGGACTCGTAATGGGGGGGCACCTCTTTTTCAAACACTTGCGTATACGTAAACATCACCTCAGAGGATTCCACCCCAACCGGCGCAGTTCCGGGTAAAATTACACAGGTAAAATTATATGCGTAGCTACCTATCCCCCTCCGTCTCTCCTATCAGTCTAGCGACGATTGGTTTAGCCGTGGCCAACGATAACCGCTTAGGCTGTCAGGATTTGATTGTGTCGTCGTCCAACAGAACGCGACTGGAACCTAAAGGAAGTTTCCTTGAAGATGACGGACCTTCGTATACAAGTTCAAAGTTTCTCAGTGCTACCAATATCACGGACTATGTCGTGAACACGACAGCTATCTCGGTGGAGGATCTCGGTAGCATTTCTCTTCAAGATTTTTTGTTCGGCGAAGCTTCATTCGACGACCTATTAATATATTTGAGACCCGATGATGAATATGTTCCTCTTGAAGCAATCGACTGTCTTCTGGAAGGAGCGAGTCCTGCGGTAGGGATGAAGACCGAATACGTGCTCGGTGGCAGGCCCATTCCTTCATTTGAAGTTGCGATCCCCAACGAGAAGGGATTGCAACTACCTGCAAAATATTTGAAATGGGCTTACGACGTACTCAGTAAGGGCTGGAAGGCTTTTAGTACCCTTCGACATTACGGGACTGACGGTTTTCGGACTGGCCGAGAAGGCCATGAAATGGAAGGATACGGAAGAGATCAATTTTATCCTAACAGCAAGACGATATGCATTGGAGCGGGACAGGTGGAACAATGAAGACTTTCAGAAACTGCTGGAATTGGGTCATTTTAATGATGAGGGTTCTAAAAGAGCTTCCCGGCAGAAATACCCACCCACTGCATCGGAGAAAGAGAATGATGTAGTAGAGGAAATATTGTTGCGTTGGCCGATGTTTAGATCATTTACGGGAACGCTTGCCAGCCGCATGAGTGCCTGGTGGAGGGCCGGTGGCCGCTTATGTTCTCCTCCGATAAAGAAGCCTCAAATACTTGAATGGCTTGCTTTACAAAAGGCGGGATCTTTGAAGGTACCTTTGACAGAAGTTCCAAAGGCGATTCGGAGGGAGCAGCGGAGGCGACGAATACGTGAGGCAGCGCAGCTCCAGGGTGAGGCTGTGAATGACAGTATTCCTGAATTCCTAATCAATCGTTGGGGAGACAGGTTTCAGATAGCGACGGTAGATGAGGCAGGACACCGGGTCAGCCCGTCGTGTTTGGTATGGGCCTACGACGTTAAAAATTATGGCTGGTGGAGCACGGTATCCAAAGGTATAGATCCGATCGGGCTGTCAGTCTTCGGTTTAGCCAAGGCGGTCGAGAGAATTCGGAGCCGGACGTGTACATTATTGTCAGCCGGTTTTTATTCGTGTACAGAAGGTAATGTTCGTCACGGTGGTGGCAGCGGATGTGAGAGATGCGAGAGCCATTGGGACCTTGTGGAGTTTTGGGAATGGTTACGTTCAAGACATTTTTGTGAGATGCGTAGTTTTCACAGCCACGGCGTGCCAACCTTCAGGAGCCTTGTGGATCAGATTGCCGGCAGCATCGGCTTTGCACCGCCATGCAGAAAAGCCGCGCGACGTGTTGTCTCGCCATGGGAGTGTGATCCAACGTTATTCAACAGCCCGGAAACTATAACAAAAAAAATGACTGCCTGGTGGAGCTATCAAAGCAGAGCAGCCCGACAGAGTCCCGAAGGTCTGGATCGATGGGAATTCGAGCGGGTAGTCATGTACAGACTAGCTGAACTTGACCGAGAAACGGGAACAAATTATTTCCATGAATAGACGACTGCAAGGAATAGGTCCTGCGGATCCGTTCCGGCCCTCGTCACCGAGAGGAAGTGTCACCGAGAGGAACGCTCGAATACTTGATCGATGCTACATCCGGTGTATGAATTAAGATACCGTCTGGGTAGACTAACCTTAGTAGCGTAGGTGGAAGTTCATGCTGCGTTGGAAGGAGCGTTCCTGAGCCCGAAGGGCATGACCTTGAATTCGTAGCGAGACGAAATGCAGTGTAAGGAATGGAATTATCAGCCATCGGAATTTGCCAACAGCCATTGCGTAAATCTAGAGTTATGAAATATTTTGAGTCTTTTAGGGAACGATTTAGTTCGGAGAGCTTCGGTATTTATCATTAATGGTAGCTTTATTGAGGGGTACGGTAGTCGATGCACACACGCCAGTTATTTTTTTTTTAAGCACCATGACTATTTCAGATCTGTACGGGCTAGCTGGGGGTTGGATGACATCATCGGTAAGCATCTTATCGAGCATCTTTTCGTCATTGGTAGACTGGTCTTGATCAGCAGTACGTGTTCTTGGCTTACTATAGGTCTGATGTAGTAAAATTTCATGTCTGGTATAATCACTTGGAGAGTAAAACTGGACGATCGGACAAGAACGCCTGACGTCGGTAGAGCAAGAACACAGCGACCAACATAAATAAGAGAAAGAGAGGGTTTAAGACGATGTGGGCCGAAGAGTAAAGAGAGAGGGGTCCGTAGAATAGCACAGTATGAGCTAGTCGGAAGGTCAGACGGGCTCTTGCTAGTAGCATGGGGATGTAGTCCAAAAGGAGAGCGAGTAGAGAGAGACGGAGACGACAATACTGCAGTATCTAATTTTCGCTAAAGCTCGGAGCACAACGTGTCGGCGCTTAACGCACCAGGGGATCCAAATGCCAAGAAGAGAACAACAGCAGAAACGGCATGGTTGTCCACCTCTAGCTACTTCAACCTCTAGCTACTTCAACCTCTATTCGTGTCTCCTTTTTCGAGAAACGTGTTGGTTGATATACCTCGTGGGACGTCTGCAGGATGTGCGGACTTCATTCGATTTCTACTGCTTTTCCTCACTAGAGGGACAGAGTCCCGGAAAGAATTCATGTGCGGATAAAACGCACAGCCGAGTGGACGCTGAGCAGTAGGGTCGGAACATACTCCCAGAACAACGCCAGTAGGGCATAGGCAGTCACGATCATGGCTACACAGTAGTAGACAGTGTTGACCAGTGCGGCGTAGAGGTGCTTGACGCACCAAGGAACGAGAAGGCCAAGGAGATATAGTGACAGCAGATTGATTTTCTGACTCTTTTGCATCACCCCGGACCGGCATTTCGAGTGATATTTTCGAAGGGAAAAATTAAATGCGAGGCTGCCTACTTCCCACAATCTCTCCCATAAGTCTAACGACGATGTTCCTGGGCATGGGCAACGGCTATGGCTCGGCCTCCACAGATCTAGACCTACCGCCATCAAAGAAAATGCGAGTGGAATCATCAAAGAGTGTCCTTGAGGGGAGGGAAGCCCAGATAGCTGAGTCCAGGTCGCTCAATGGTACCACTAGCGGCGACCATGTCGTTGTCATGGGCCATGGTGCTGCCAGCAATACAGCTCCCCCACACGATGTTTTCGGTAGTGTTGGGCTCAAAGATGTTTTGTTCGGTGAGGCTACCTTTGATGACCTGTTCGAGTATTTGAGGCATGATGATGACTACGTCCCCCTTGAAGCAATTGACTGTCCTTTGAAAAAAGAAATCGACTGTCTTCTAGAAGGAGAAAGTGGTCTAGTAGGAGTAAGACCAGAAGATGTTCTCACTGAGCGGCCTATTCCTTCATTTGAAGTCGCCGCCCCATGCGAGCAGGGCTTAAGGCTGCCCGCAAAATATTGGAAGCTGGCTTACGACATACTCGAGGAGGACTGGAGGCATTTGGTGCCATTCGACATTGCGGGACTGACAGTTTTTGGACTGGCCAAAAAGATCAAGGAATGTGAGGGTAACGAAGAGGTTAATTTTATGCTGACAACAAGACGTTACACATTGGAGCGGGGTGAGTGGGACAGTAGGGAGCTTCAAGCGAGGTTGAATTCAGGA
>NW_011645773.1:12606-13739 GCF_000223845.1 Gregarina niphandrodes | reverse complement strand
TTGATGACCTGTTCGAGTATTTGAGGCATGATGATGACTACGTCCCCCTTGAAGCAATTGACTGTCCTTTGAAAAAAGAAATTGACTGTCTTCTAGAAGGAGAAAGTGGTCTAGTAGGAGTAAGACCAGAAGATGTTCTCACTGAGCGGCCTATTCCTTCATTTGAAGTCGCCGCCCCATGCGAGCAGGGCTTAAGGCTGCCCGCAAAATATTGGAAGCTGGCTTACGACATACTCGAGGAGGACTGGAGGCATTTGGTGCCATTCGACATTGCGGGACTGACAGTTTTTGGACTGGCCAAAAAGATCAAGGAATGTGAGGGTAACGAAGAGGTTAATTTTATGCTGACAACAAGACGTTACACATTGGAGCGGGGTGAGTGGGACAGTAGGGAGCTTCAAGCGAGGTTGAATTCAGGATATTTCAACACAGAGGTTTTAAGGGAGGAAGCCGTTCACAAGATTGCACCGGAAAGGGCGAATGATGTAATCGAGGAGTTATTGCTGCGTTGGCCGATGTTTTCCCTTGAGGGATCGATCACCAGCCGAATGCGTTTCTGGTTTCGGACCCGTGGCTGGTTCTTTTCTCCTGCTTCCAATGGGCCATATATCACCGATCGCGAGTTGGAGTCGCTGCTTTTAAAGAAGGCGGCATTTTTGAGAGTGCCTTTGACAGAAGTTCCGAAGGCGATTCGGAGGGAGCAGCGGAGACGACGAATACGTGAGGCAGCGCAGGTCCAGGGTGAGGCTGTGAATGACAGTATTCCTGAATTCCTAGTCAATCGTTGGGGACACAAGTTTCAGATAGCGACGGTAGATGAGGCAAGACTCCGGATTAGCCCGTCGTGCTTGGTATGGGCCTACGACGTTAAAAAATATGGCTGGTGGAGCACGGTACCCAAAGGTATAGATCCGATCGGAATGTCAGTCTTCGGTTTAGCCAAGGCCGTCGAGGGAATTCGGAAGCTACCGTATACCTTGTCAGCCTCCTGTTATTCATGCACAGAACATGACACACGTCACCGAAATGGAAACGGATGTGAGAGATGCGAGAGCCATTGGGACCTTGTGGAGTTTTGGGAATGGTTACGTTCAAGACATTTTTGTGAGGCACGCGAAATTCAGAGCGACAGC
>NW_011645773.1:10542-12520 GCF_000223845.1 Gregarina niphandrodes | reverse complement strand
GGAGACGACGAATACGTGAGGCAGCGCAGGTCCAGGGTGAGGCTGTGAATGACAGTATTCCTGAATTCCTAGTCAATCGTTGGGGACACAAGTTTCAGATAGCGACGGTAGATGAGGCAAGACTCCGGATTAGCCCGTCGTGCTTGGTATGGGCCTACGCGTTAAAAAATATGGCTGGTGGAGCACGGTACCCAAAGGTATAGATCCGATCGGAATGTCAGTCTTCGGTTTAGCCAAGGCCGTCGAGGGAATTCGGAAGCTACCGTATACCTTGTCAGCCTCCTGTTATTCATGCACAGAACATGACACACGTCACCGAAATGGAAACGGATGTGAGAGATGCGAGAGCCATTGGGACCTTGTGGAGTTTTGGGAATGGTTACGTTCAAGACATTTTTGTGAGGCACGCGAAATTCAGAGCGACAGCGTCATTGCGCATGAGATTGTCAATAGTATCGGCTTTGCGCCGCCGCGCAGAAACGGTGCTCGACGTGTTGTCTCACCGTGGGTGTGCGATCCAACGTTGTTCTGCAAAACTTCGCAGACCATGAAACGACGGATGACTGGCTGGTGGAGCTGGAGTACCCGGGCAACCGACCAGAGTTCCGATGGTTTATGTCAATGGGAATTCGAGCGAATCCTCCTGTACAGGTTAGCTGAACTTGACCGGCTATCGGGAAGGAGCCATCTTTTGCCCCGAACACTTCAAGGTCTAGGAAAGCGCAACCTCCCCTAGATGGTCAACGGGACCTCTACCTTATGCGCAACACTCCCCCTTTGTGCGAAAGCACGGTTTGGCAAAAGACATCAAATGCCGACTTCCCGCCATCTCACCCATAAGTCTGGCGACGATATTCTTAAGCATAGTTATGACTTGATCTCAAAAGGGAGTTCTAAGGCACGTGGCCGTCAAAGAGAATGCGAATGGAGCCGCCAAAGAGTGTTCTCGAGAGGAGGGAGGGAAGCTAGGACCGAGGTCTTTCAATGGTGCTACTGGCGGTCTTTCACTGGCAGTGTCTTTCACTGGCAGTGTCTTTCACTGGTAGTGTCTTTCACTGGTAGTGTCTTTCGTTGTCATGGTGCTGCCAGCAATACAGCTCTTTCATGCAATGGTTTGGTGGTGTTGGGCTCAAAGATGTTTTGTTCGGTGAAGCTACCTTTGATGACCTGTTCTGTTCGTATATCCGAAAAACCCCATTGAAGAGATCGGCGGTCTTCTGAAAGAAAAAATCAACTATCTTCTAGGAGAAGCAAGTCGTCCGGCAGGAGAAAGGCCCGCAAAGGTTATCAATAGCAGGCCTACTTGGTCTGGCAAAATATTTGAAGCTAGCTTACGACATAATCAAGGGGTGCTGGAGGGATAAATTTTTGTTAACAACAAAATGATGGTGCGGGGTTGTTTGAGGAGTAAAGCGTTTCAAAGAAAAATTCGACTCAGGGTATTTCAGATTGCAAAAATTTCCGGGCGTTCATAAGATTGTATTGGAAAGAGTGAATGATGTGGAGCTGTCCCGACCAGTTAGTTCGTCAGTGAGCGGCCTACCCGTTACATAGAACCTACCTGGAGATCAGGTTTGAATTTTTGGACGATTCTTGGTCTCCTCGATGTGGCGTTGCTAGAATGAAGGAGTCGGTTTATGGCCATAGCTGTGAGCTCCCCCACTTGGAGGCAGGAGGGGCTGTCAGACGCGCTGCAGGAGTTCGCTTAAAACCTCTTCCCTAGGATCTGGCGGCGTGCCAACTTTTAGACACCTTGTGGACGAGGTGGTTAATACTATCGGCTTTGCGTTGTCTCGCAGAAAAGGAAGAGGTGTGAGGTACGTTGTGTCGCCATGGGACTGTGCCCCAAGTGACGACTCCTTGAGAACGTTCTGGTGGGGTTGCAGGACCCGTAAAACCGGGCAAGGTTCCGAAGGTGTGGATCGATGGGAATTCCGAGCGACGGGAATGCTTCTGTACACATTAGCTGAACCTGACC
>NW_011645773.1:8984-10428 GCF_000223845.1 Gregarina niphandrodes | reverse complement strand
GACCCTTTTCGTGAAGACCCGGTTTACAACACTTCCCTAATAGGGAAGGAATATTTCGCTGATTTCCATACCACGGCCAGAAGCAAGCATATCGCGAGAGCACGAGAGAGAATTGGTAGAGATTCCACTGTCAGTCAAGACAGACCATGAGAATCGACACGGCGCTAGGATCTGGCGGCGTGCCAACTTTTAGACACCTTGTGGACGAGGTGGTTAATACTATCGGCTTTGCGTTGTCTCGCAGAAAAGGAAGAGGTGTGAGGTACGTTGTGTCGCCATGGGACTGTGCCCCAAGTGACGACTCCTTGAGAACGTTCTGGTGGGGTTGCAGGACCCGTAAAACCGGGCAAGGTTCCGAAGGTGTGGATCGATGGGAATTCCAGCGACGGGAATGCTTCTGTACACATTAGCTGAACCTGACCGACGTTTGGGGACGGAGTATCTTTCATCGTAATGCCCTCCCGGCCGTCCTTGGGACGAGTGGACGGCTCTCTTCCTGATGGACGGCAGCTACTTGCTTCGTGGAAAAAACAAATGGAGGTGTCTTCCGGGTCTCTGAACCCGGGACAGGGACGTAAATAGGTGCCGCAAGAATGGATAACCTAATCCGCAGTCAACAGCCACAGGGGGCCCAATACACAAAAGAAAAAGATCGAGTCTCTGTTCTGGTCCGACCGAGATTTTCGAGGGGAAAAATTAAATGCGAGGCTGCCTATTTCCCGCAATCTCTCCCACAAGTCTAACGACGATGGTCCTGGGCATGGGCAACGGCTATGGCTCGGCCTTCAAAGATCTAGACCTACCGCCGTCAAAGAGAATGCGAGTGGAATCATCAAAGAGTGTCCTTGAGGGGAGGGAAGCTAACATAGCTGAGTGCAGGTCGCTCAATGGTACCACTAGCGGCGACCATGTCGTTGTCATGGGCCATGGTGCTGCCAGCAATACAGCTCCCCCACACGATGTTTTCGGTAGTGTTGGGCTCAGCGATGTTTTGTTCGGCGAAGCTTCCTTTGATGACCTGTTCGAGTATTTGAGGCATGATGATGACTACGTCCCCCTTGAAGCAATTGACTGTCCCCTGAAAAAAGAAATCGACTGTCTTCTAGAAGGAGAAAGTGGTCTAGTAGGAGTAAGACCAGAAGATGTTCTCACTGACAGGCCTATTCCTTCATTTGAAGTCGCCGCCCCATGCGAGCAGGGCTTAAGGCTGCCCGCAAAATATTGGAAGCTGGCTTACGACATACTCGAGGAGGACTGGAGGCATTTGGTGCCATTCGACATTGCGGGACTGACAGTTTTTGGACTGGCCAAAAAGATCAAGGAATGTGAGGGTAACGAAGAGGTTAATTTTATGCTGACAACAAGACGTTACACATTGGAGCGGGGTGAGTGGGACAGTAGGGAGCTTCAAGCGAGGTTGAATTCAGGATATTTCAACACAGAG
>NW_011645773.1:0-8964 GCF_000223845.1 Gregarina niphandrodes | reverse complement strand
GTAAGACCAGAAGATGTTCTCACTGACAGGCCTATCCTTCATTTGAAGTCGCGCCCCATGCGAGCAGGGCTTAAGGCTGCCCGCAAAATATTGGAAGCTGGCTTACGACATACTCGAGGAGGACTGGAGGCATTTGGTGCCATTCGACATTGCGGGACTGACAGTTTTTGGACTGGCCAAAAAGATCAAGGAATGTGAGGGTAACGAAGAGGTTAATTTTATGCTGACAACAAGACGTTACACATTGGAGCGGGGTGAGTGGGACAGTAGGGAGCTTCAAGCGAGGTTGAATTCAGGATATTTCAACACAGAGGTTTTAAGGGAGGAAACCGTTCACAGGATTGCACCGGAAAGGGTGGATGATGTTGTGGAGGAGTTATTGCTGCGTTGGCCGATGTCTTCCCTTGTGGGATCGATCACCAGCCGAATGAGGGTCTGGTTTCGGAACCGTGGCCGGTTCTTTTCCCCTGCTTCAAATGAGCCGTGTATCACCGATCGCAAGTTGGAGTCGATGCTTTTAAAGAAGGCGGGATCTCTGAGGGTGCCGTTGAGAGAAGTTCCAAAAGCGATCCGGAGGGAACAACGGAGGCGACGAATACATGAGGCAACACGACTTCGAGGCGAGGCTATAAATCACACCATTCCATTGGTCTTGGTCGATCGTTGGGGAGACAAGTTTCAAATTGCGACGGTAGATGAGGCAAGACTCCGGGTTAGCCCGTCGTGTTTGGTATGGGCCTACGACGTTAAAAAATATGGCTGGTGGAAGACGGTGCCTAAAGGTATAGATCCGGTCCGGTTGTCGGTTTTCGGTTTGGCCATAGCAGTCGAGGGAATTCGAAGCCAAGCGCATACCTTGTCAGCTTCCTGTTATTCGTGCACAGAAGACGATGTAAAACATCGTGGTGGAAGAGGATGTGAGAGATGCGAAAGCCCCTGGGATCTTGAGGAGTTTTGGGAATGGCTGCGTTCAAGACATTTTTGTGAGACACGCAGTTTTCACAGTGACGGCGTGCCAACATTTAGGGACCTTGCGGATGAGATTGTTAATAGTATCGGCTTTGCACCGCCGGGCAGAAACGGTGCTCGGCGTGTTAGCTCGCCGTGGGAGTGCGATCCAACGTTATTCTGCGTAAGTTCTCAAACTGTGAATAGACGGATTGTTAACTGGTGGAGTTGGACTACCCGGGCAGCCGACCAAAGCTCTGATGGTCTATGCCGGTGGGAATTCGAACGAATCCTCCTGTACAGATTAGCTGAACTTGACCGGCAATCGGGGACGGACTATCTTTCGGCTCGAGAGTTTCAGTAATTAACGTGGCGCTGACTGAAGCCATGGGCTCGCCGGATCTTTTCTGTGGGAAGAAGCAGCGAACCCGGAACAAGTTTATTTCGCGGATCTGGCACCGTGCGACTCCGACACTCTGTGTGCGACGGACACCCTGTGTGCGACTCCGACACCCTGTGTGCGACTCCGACCTCTGTGTGCGACGGACACCCTGTGTGCGACTCCGACACCCTGTGTGCGACTCCGGCGCTCTGTGTGCGACGTGATGTCCCATGTCGTATAAGCGGAAATACCCAGTATTCGCAGAGCTAAGTAACTCAACCTTCCCCAAGCAGTCCTTCGGCCTGTGGACGGTCAAATATATTTCTGAGCAGACTTTTCTACGAGGTATGCGCGGTCCTTTCTCACAGACATTTGCGTGACGAAGTGGGTTGATTCCCTTGGGGATATATTGAACACGATCCGCGTTCATCTCCTGAGTGGTAAGACCCTGCCTGGACACCCGGAGAGAGAGAGATTTTCGAGGGGGAAAAATCAGATGCGAGGTTGCCGATCGTCCGGAGTCTCTCCCATAAGCGTAGCGACGATAGTCTTGAAGGTGGGCAACGGCCTTGGCTTACAAGACTTAGACGTGCCAGCGCCAAAAAGAATGCGAATGGAATCACCAGAAGGTTTCTTCGAGGGACGGGGAGCGAACATTGCTGGATCCAAGTCCTTCAGTGGTACCTCTGGTGGTACCTCTGGTGGTACCTCTGGCGGCGGTATAGCTAAACGTATCCCTGACCATGTTAGCGCGGACAGTACAGCTATTTCGTTGAATGATTTCGGTAACGATCTCGGTAACGTTTCGATACAAGATTGTCTGTTCGGTGAAGCTTCCTCCTTTGATGATTTGTTCGTGTATTTGAGGCATCACGATGAAGCTGTTTCCCTTGACGCAATCGACGGTCTTCTAAAACTGGGGAGTCGTGCGGAAGGGGGTAGTAATGCGGAAGGGGGTAGTAATGCGGAAGGGGGTAGTCTTGCGGAAGAGGGTAGTCTTGCGGAAGAGGAAACGTGTGCTCTTCCTCCCTGTGTAGTTATCGCCCCAAATGAGAAGGACTTGCAAATACCGATAAGACTGGTGAAATGGGCTTATGATGTATTATGGAAAGATTGGAGAGCTTTGGTTCCATTCGACATTACGGGATTGACGGTTTTTGGTGTGGCTAAAAATGCTATGGATTGTGAGAATATGGAAGATATAAATTTCATATTACCAGCAAGTCGTTATATGATTCAGTGTCCATCTCAAAGGAGTGAAAATGAAGGATTTCAGAAAATGGTTAAATCAGGTTATTTGAATCGGGATATTTTTGTGAAGAATTCCACACGCAGGATTGCATTGAAAAGAGTGAATGATTCAGTTGAGGAGATCTTGCAGCGTTGGCCAATGTCTAGGTCTTTCAGGGGATCGTTCGCATCCCGAATGCTTGCCTGGTGGGCGACTCGTGGACCGTTCGTTCGGCCTTGTTCGAAGGAGCCGTACATTACCTGCCATGAGCTGGATTGGCTGGTTCTGAAGAAGGCGGGATCTCTGAGGGTACCGTTGAGAGAAGTTCCAAAAGCGATCCGGAGGGAACAACGGAGGCGACGAATACGTGAGGCAGCACGACTTCGAGGCGAAGCTATAAATAAATCACACCATTCCATTAGTCTTGGCCGATCGTTGGGGAGACAAGTTTCAAATTGCCACGGTAGATGAGGCAAAACTCCGGATTAGCCCGTCGTGCTTGGTATGGGCCTACGACGTTAAAAAATATGGCTGGTGGAAGACGGTACCCAAAGGTATAGATCCGATCCGGCTGTCAGTCTTCGGCTTAGCCAAGGCCGTCGAGGGAATTCGGAGCCAAGCGTATACCTTGTCAGCCTACTGTTATTCATGCTCAGAAGATGAGAGACAACACCGGGACGGAAACGGATGTGAGAGATGCGAAGGCGCCTGGGACCTAGTAGAGTTTTGGGAGTGGCTGGTTTCAAGACATTTCTCTGATGTCAAGCTCGACTATAGTGGCGGCGTGCCTACTTTTAGATACCTTGTAAATGAGATAGTTAATAGTATCGGCTTTGCGTTGTCTCGCAGAAAAGGAAGAGGTGTGAGGTATGTTGTGTCGCCATGGGACTGTGCCCCAACAATCTTCTACAATCGTTCTCAGACTATGGCAAGAAGAATGCGGGTTTGGTGGTGCCACACAATACACAAAACTAAGGGCCGGACTGAGGAAACCAGAAACATAAATGGTCAGGGTTCCGAAGGTCTGGGTTCCGAAGGTCTGGACTCCGAAGGTCTGGATTCCGAAGGTCTGGACTCCGAAGGTTTGGACTCCGAAGGTTTGGATCGATGGGAGTGCGAACGAGTCTTCTTGTACAGACTAGCTGAACTTGATCGGCAATCGGGGACGAAGTATCTTGCATCACAAAGTTAACTCCAAAAATTAGTTATGTCCGCTACATCATTCCAACACATGACCACTCCGTATTCGTCAGACGGTACAATGCCAGAGACCTTTCTCGGTGCGGCTGGCTAAGGTGTGTGTACACTTTTTGAATAACCTTTTTTGGCTACACTCTTTTTTTGTTGATGCATCAACACAATTCGAATATAGAATGAGGTGCTGCTGGCCCACCATAACCTCTCCCACCGGTTTAGCGGCTATGGTCTTGAGTATGGACAATGATTTGGGTTCACAAGAATCAGACCTGTCAAAAAGAGGGTTGCAAACATCAGCAAGTTTCCTCGAACCTTCGTATACAAGTTCAAAGTTTCTCAGTGCTACCAATATCACGGACCATGTCGTGAACACGACAGCTATCTCGGTGGAGGATCTCGGTGGCATTTCTCTTGACGATGTTTTGTTCGGCGAAGCTTCCTTTGATGACCTGTTAATATATTTGAGACCCGATGATGAATATGTTCCTCTTGATGCAATCGACTGTCTTCTGGAAGGAGCGAGTCCTGCGGTAGGGATGAAGACCGAATCCGTGCTCGATGGCAGGCCCATTCCTTCATTTGAAGTCGCGATCCCCAACAAGAAGGGTTTGCAACTACCTGCAAAATATTTGAAATGGGCTTACGACGTACTCAGTAAGGGCTGGAAGGCTTTAGTACCCTTCGACATTACGGGACTGACGGTTTTCGGACTGGCCAAGAAGGCCATGAAATGGAAGGATACGGAAGAGATTAATTTTATCTTAACAGCAAGACGATATGCGGTGGAGCGGGATTGGTGGAACAATGAAGACTTTCAGAAACTGCTGAAATTTGGTTACTTCAGTATGGAGGTTTCTGCAAGACGTATCTGGGAGGAAAACCTACCGAATAGCCCATTGGATGATGCAATACAGGAGGTATTGCAACGTTGGCCGATGTCTGGATCCTTTAGGGGAATGCTCGCCGGCCGCATGAGCACCTGGTGGAGGACCTGTAGCCGGTCATATTCCCTTTCGATAAAGAATCCTCATATACTTGAATGGCTTGTTTTACAAAAGGCGGGATCTTTGAAGGTACCTTTGACAGAAGTTCCAAAGGCGATTCGGAGGGAGCAGCGGAGGCGACGAATACGTGAGGCAGCGGAGCTCCAGGGTGAGGCTGTGAATGACAGTATTCCTGAATTCCTAATCAATCGTTGGGGAGACAAGTTTCAGATAGCGACGGTAGATGAGGCAGGACACCGGGTCAGCCCGTCGTGTTTGGTATGGGCCTACGACGTTAAAAATTATGGCTGGTGGAACACGGTACCCAAAGGTATAGATCCCATCGGGCTGTCAGTCTTCGGTTTAGCCAAGGCGGTCGAGAGAATTCGGAAACAGGTGTTTACATTATCAGGCAACTGTTATTCGTGTGCTGAAATCAATATAAGTCATCGTGATGGAAACGGATGTGAGAGATGCGAGAGCCCTTGGGACCTTGTGGAGTTTTGGGAATGGTTACGTTCAAGACATTTTTGTGAGATCAAGCTTGACTGCGGCGGTGTGCCAACCTTCAGACACCTTGTGGATGAGATTGTTAATGGTGTCGGCTTTGCACCGCCACACAGACAAGGCAGGCGGTATGCTGTGTCACCATGGGAGTGCGACCCGGGGGTGTTGTCCAATAGCTCTCAAACTATGCAACGAAGAATGACCGCTTGGTGGGGTGCGCAAACCAATCATGCCCAAGAGAGCCCAGATACTCTTGGTCGATGGGAGTTTGAGCGAGTGCTTCTGCACCGACTGGCTGAACTTGACCGGGAATCGGGAACTAGATATCTTTCATGCAAGGCAGCAATAATGGGGGACTAAATCATCGGCAACTAGATGATCTCGCTTTAAGAATTTTCTTTTTTGGTGTTTTAGTTGTTGAAATAGACCTTGGGGTTACTATCGATTGTTCATGAAGCGAAGTTGTGCGGCTTTTCACTGTGACGAGGTTGTTTAGGGGTTGTTCACTGTAAAATGTGATCAAGAATTACCACGGGTAAAATAAAATACGGGGTTTCAAGTCCCCTGCAGTGTCTGCTACGAGTCTAGCGACGACTGTTTTGGGCATGAACAATGGCCATGGCTTAGGTTGTCAAGGTTTGCGTGTATCGACCGGTTGCGGTAGAGTTCAAGACATCACGGGCGGCCATGTCTGTATGAACAGCACAGCTGTCTCGCTGGAGGATCTCGGTAGCATTTCTCTTGACGATGTTTTATTCGGTGAAGCTTCCTTTGATGACCTGTTAATATATTTGAGGCCTGATGATGAATGTGTTCCTCTTGAAGAAATTTCTGTTGAAGTGATCGATGATGGGGAGAGCCGTCAGGTAAGGGTGAAGACTGAATGCTTACTCACTGACAGGCCTATTCCTTCATATGAAGTCGTCGCCAAGTCCGAAAGGGGTTTACGACTGCCCGCAAAACATTTGAAGTGGGCTTACGATGTGCTCAGTAAGGACTGGAGGAATTTGGTGCCATTCGACATTACGAATTTGACGGTTTTCGGACTGGCCAAAAAGGCCGTGGAAGCGGAGAATGCGGAGGAGATCAATTTTATGTTGGCAGCAAGCCGCTACGCATTGGAGTGGGGTGAGTGGAACAGTGAAGAGTTTCAACAACGACTGAACTGTGGGGTACTGGACGCGGAGTATTGTCGAGCTGGAACGTGTCGGCGGCAGCTGTACAAGCACAAGATTGCATTGGATAAGGTGAATGAGGCCATAGAGGACATATTGCAGTGTTGGCCCATGTCTAAATTTTTCGCTGGATCGCTCTCAACGCGCATGCGTACTTGGTGGAAGCGTCGTGGTCAATTTTTCGTTTCTTCTCAGGAACACGATCTATTCGATTGGGAGTTGGATGGGCTGCTTTTAAACAAGGCGGGATCACTGGGAGTGCCGTTAAGAGAAGTTCCAAAGGCGATTCGGAGGGAGCAGAGGAGACGTAAGGCAATACAGCTTCGAGGCGAAGTTGTCGGTGACACGATACCGCCATTCTTAGTCGGTCGTAGGGGACACAAGTTTCAGATAGCGACGGCAGACGAGGCAGAGCTTCGGGTCAGCCCACCATGTTTGGTGTGGGCCTATGACGTGAATTTCCATGGCTGGTGGAATACGGTGACCAAGGATATAGATCCGATCGGGCTGTCAGTATTTGGTTTAGCCAAGGCGGTCGAGAGAATTTGGAACCAAGTGTTTACTCTGTCAGCCTCCTGTTACTCTTGCACAGAAACTGGCATAAGTCATCGGGATGGAAAAGGATGCGAAAGGTGTGAAAGTCCTTGGGACCAAGTGGAATTTTGGGAATGGCTACGTTCAAGACATTTGTGTGGTAAAAGAAACATGAACATTTTCAACAGTAGAGACACCTACAGGGACCATGTAACCTACAGGGACCATGTGACCTACAGGGACCATGTGGACGAGATTGCTAATAGTGTCGGGTTTGCACTTCCCACACACCGAAATAGCAAGAGGTACAATTTGTCCCCATGGGAGTGCGATCCAACGGTGTTCCGTTGTAGTTCTAGAGCAATGGAAAAAAGAATGGCTTACTGGTGGAACCAGCGAGTTAAGGAGGTCAAACTGGATCCAAATGGTCTGGACCGATGGGAATTTGAACGGGTACTTCTGCATAGACTGACTGAGCAAAGCCGGGTATCAGGAGCTCAGTATTCGCTATATCCTACAATGCCCGGTCCTTTTACATCTGCCGCTACTTCACGTAAAAGGAAAAAAAAACCGACTACTTGAGATGACGTTCTACTTGAATACAACATGCTTGACAACGTAGATAACGTCTCAGAGAAGTGTGTTGCGTTTGATGTGATAAATCAGGGGCTCGTCGCGGGCTCTGATCTGCATCAGTCACCACTGCATGAGTCACCACAATTAACCTGGCTGTCTGAGCACACAACTCCGATGATCATGAGTTTCGTTTTGGTGGAGCTGACTGATACAGGTTCCGGCTTATATGGTGTCCATTAACCCGATGGCGGTTATCGTATTCAGGTCATTTTTTAACTTACTGTACGAACCCAAAAAATCACCAACACTCACTATGAGCCAAAAAGAAACATCCGACTACGACCTCGCAGATAGCTCAACCGGTATCCTGCCAGACCGAAACACCGATACCGAGCCCACTCCAGATAGATAACTGGTATGTTAGCGGGCGAAGACAGCAGTCAGTAACCGCAGCAATGCAACTTACCAGAATCAACACACAGGACTCTTCCTAAGACGTAGCCAGTACCACGCCAGCAGCGGACCAGTACGACACAATAGTGACGTATCGGTTTGTGTGTCGGAGACAGAATGTAATGGCTGTTGGTGTGTCCCGTTGGGTGCTGGGGGACGGCCTGCTAATGCTGAGCTCGTCGTCTGAGTCGCGGAATAGGGGTATCGCGTCAGGAGTGTGTGTCGCCATGCTACCCTCTGTCTCCCTTATATCAAAAACCCCGTTGCCGGCCCGTCATTGAGCTGTTACGTCTCGACGCACCAACCCCCCTCCTGGCTCAATACGGGACCGCTGAAATCCCCAGGAAGTGCTCCAGACCTTCGCGGGTCTCTGGGTCAATATAGATCCTGGGGCGCTTGTACGTACTCTTCTCCTCTACCGGAGCCGCATGTTGTGATTCTCTCTGCGCTCCCCCTCTGTCATTGACGGTGTCATCTCTTGCAGGGCGTCGAGCACTGGGGGTTTACCGAACAACGCCTCGTATGGTGAGATACCTATCGCTGAGTGCGGCGTGATGTTGTGGAGGCGGGTGGCTGAGTCCAGCATCTTCCCTACATCTCTCTGCCCTTCTTGCCACATTGCGTGCAGCACATTCTTTAGCTCGACGTGCGAGGCCTCGTTGATGCCGTTCCCCTGGGGACGGTACGGGGCGGTTACTAGATGTCGGCAACCTACATGTTTGGTCACGGTTGTGTGGAACGCGCCCTTGAAGCTGGAGCCGCAGTCGGTGAGCACCGCTCTCGGCGTTCCAAACGCCACGACCCAGTAGTGATAGAATGTGCGGAGGGTCTGAGCTGCCTCGAGGCTCGAGACTGCCCTCGCTAGCGCGTACCGTGTTGCGTGATCAATTATCACAAGGACGTTCCAGCTCACGCCGCCTACGTGGACGGGGCCGACGTGGTCGAGCGATACGACGTCCGTTGCGGCTGCCTGGCCAA